>NC_135438.1:21220148-21252648 GCF_051991255.1 Vanacampus margaritifer | reverse complement strand
AAAAGTTGACTTAATAAAAACAGTTTGAGTTTGACTAACTATGATAAAAACTAACAAGGGTAATTGAAACTGGACTAAAACTAAGACTAAATGTAAAAAATATTATATGATAAAATTAACACTAATACCTGCACATCTCTATATGTCTGATCTGCTCAAATATATGCACTTAACGCTTGAATATATCAAACCGAGTCACTGAGGGGCTTTTCCTTGCCACAGCAAGAGGCGTGAGCCACCAGCTAGCTCACGGGCTAACAGGCTAACAGTCCAATACATCATCTTCTCGCTTGGTGTTGTGTCAGTGTCATAATAGAGACTATTCATAATATGGTAAGCTGAATAACACAAAACACTTGGCAATTAAAATAAAGACAGTGAGCTGTTTTTTAAATTGTGGTATCCAGGTAAGATGCATTTTTCAAGGTGCAGGCATAGCTAGCTACTGCTACTGCTAGAACTACACATTGTAATTGTAGAAATGGGCCAGCTAATTATAAATATTGCACAATTGTGCTGGGTAGCCACTGATGCAAACAAAGGCATTCAGGTTTTAAAAAGTGGGAGAGGAATGACTCAAGCTGGATGCCCAATTGCATCACTGGATGCCCTGTTTTAGCCACCCCCCCAAACCAAGAAAACTGATCATAACGTTGTGGTTGGCAGATATATTTTATTTAGTGCAACAGGTCCAGCTATGATAAAACAGTGATACAAGTGTAGTTTTGTGCAGATACTAATTGTATTTGTGAACTTGACTTAATACTACAACTCTTACTACATACCACTGCATGGCATGCTTGAGTCCCTCCCTTTTTCAGTGACCCTCAGCAGGCCGATGATCCAGAGCAACAGGGAAACCGCCGTCAAAGTTTCCAGACAAGAACAAAGCCGTTTGGGCTGGGGCTTCCTTCCTTATCGGCCCCCAAGATCAGTGCTGCGCCTTAGTCAGATTACCTTGAGGCCAGACTCGATTTAATCGTTTTTGTTCATGACCATCATGACCTAACGCCTTCATAGCATTCCAGGGGTTTGTCGTAATCGTAATTAGTCATTACGCAGAATGTTTTTGCTGTGTCAGAGTGCTAATAGGATCAGATGATCATCCTTGGATCAACGTTAACGCCTGATGATGCATCGTGTGCGCAGGTTTCTGTGGAGTACGCTGATCTCAATGGTGAACAACATGAGATGAATCACTATCCAGTAGAGCACAACAACTGCCAGGATCTGCCGGTTCCAGTGGATTAGTCAGACAAATATTCATCAGACATTGTTCTGTTTCGAGTGTCCTCTTGTAGCCTTTCTGACGTTCCTGTCTACGGGAGCGTAGAGCTGCCATTGTGGTATTGAAATACGTTTGAATATACTCGCAAATATGTTCGAGCATACTCGCAAATACCTTTGAACATACTCGCAAATATGTTTGAACATACTCACAAATATGTTCGAACGTACTTGTTAGCTAAATGCTACAAAGTTAGCATACCTTCCCATAATGCCCCAGGGTAATATTTGCGCATGCGCGAGTGAAAACAAAACCATGGGACGAAAAATGACCACCCTAAATCATGCACTGCAGATATAATAAATCGTAAAAGTTCCGAATAAACGATGTTTTTCTACTTAATTTTCCAAGGAATTGGCAATGTGGCCAAAATCCCTAAAAAACGGGGTTTTGTTTTCACTCACGCATGCGCAATACCCCGTGGCATTATGGGAAGGTATGCTAACTTTGTAGCATTTAGCCTACAAGTACGTTCGAACGTATTTGCGAGTATGTTCAAACATACTCGCATATATGTTCATACTCACCAGCCAAAAATGTTTACTCCACATTGGCAGCTCTACACTTCTGTACCTTTCAGCATCATAAATGAATGCTGTAAATATTTGCTCATTATTAGAAGCATGTGCATTTTTGCTGTGTTGTGCCATTGTTTGTGGTCAAGATGTAGCAGTAAAAACTAGCATATTTGAGAGTCAAGTCATCTTTATTGATATAGTGCTTTCTGTCACAAAATTCCCTCACTATTTGAATTGAACCATTTATTAATAATTTATCCATCCATTCATTTTCTATACTGCTCATTGGGGTCACCACCAGTGAGCTGGAGCCTATCCCAGCTGACTTTAGGCAAAAGCAAATGGACAATTTAGACCAGGGGTGCCCATGTAAGTCTGGTTTTCGAGAGCCTTAGGCCACATCCACACGAAAACCAGTTTCAATGTATCCTCACAAGTTTCTTACAGATTAGGCTGTTCGTATCACTTTTGAAACCGGGCTCCAGAGTGCAAAGATTTCAAAACGCGCCCCATACGCGTCTGTCTGGACACCATATGCAGGATACTTCTCCAGTGATGATGTAATGTTCGTAGCTCATTGACGACGCATTGTCGCACATTGATGACGTATGCGCCAATTCTCGTGTGACCGCGCGAACTGTCAGTCTGTCAACAACAATTGCGGATAGCCGTGTCGTAGTCGTTTTGCGCAGCCTCCTCAGCTTGCTTATGCTTTTGCAGCAAATTATTTTGCTTCTTTATTTCCACGTTCAACAAGCGGTGTTGTACTTGAATCACCCGCTATTGTCCCTTCTCCTGTGTTCGTCTTTTTCATGTTGTTTTGATACATGCAAAGCCATGTTTGTTCTGTAGATTGCAATAAAGTTAGGAAAAAAAGTGTTTGTCTTCTTCGCTGATTCTTCTTCTATGCTTTCCGTTAACTCCCTGTGGCTGCGCTACAGCGCCACTCTAGACTTGGCATATACATTACAGCCGTTAAACGTCTTCAGCGCCTTCTTTTGGACACACCTGATTCATATGATCAGATAATTATTAGGTTTCTGCAAAGCTTGCTGATGATCTGATAATTTCACTGAGGTGTGTTGGAGGAGGGAGACATCCGAGACATCTTAAACAGGCTGGATAGGGGGCGCTGGAAGGCCGAACTTGTGTACTCCTGGACCAAAGCCATAGCTGATTAATATTTTATTTTGAAGCCATCTTGTGGCACGTTAGTGACATACATAGATGTCTTGTGTATGGAACACTAGATGGCGCCTAGACTTAGAGTGAGAATTGGAGCGACTGAAGAGTGGCTGCCATCTTGAACCGGGAGTCCCGCAATGGTCTTCATTTGTTTCTATTGGTGCGGTTCGGAAGATGGATGGGTGGATGGATGGAGACTTTAAGCATGAGCACAGTTGGGAGAAAACATAATCTGATTTATTGAATTTGAAGTCAATTTCATGTACTTTTTTTTTGTTGAAAACATCAGCACAACATATTTGATCTATATTTGGTTAGTTTCATATTTATTTACAAATGAATACTAATGTCCAGTGTAGTTTTTTTTTTTTTTTTTTGGGGGGGGGGGGGGGGCAAATTATTGACCAATCTAGTGTTGAAAACAGCTCACTCTCTTTGATGATAAAATGTTAATTTTATTTAGGTCTCCTGAAAAGTGATGATTTTCAAGGTACAGGGATTCCGCCAGACACCCAGCAATATTTTATATAGTATACAATACCTTAGGATTCTTTTGATGAAGTAGCATATAAAAATAAAAAAATAAATATAAAAGTACAATACAAGTTTGACTAATTGATTTAATTTTGGATTTCAAACAACATTGTTTTTTGGCACTAGAATCCGTGAAATAGCACCGCTTTAGTCATCTTTTGTTGAGTGCTGCCGCTTTCTAATTGTAGCTATTTTAGTTTTGAAATATGGTGCAGTCAAATTTTCAAAAATGTAGACATGACCAGTGACGACATCAGTATCATATTGTGAAGTAATAAGTAATGAAAGGTCCGATTATAAAATTACCCATGTGTCTGGTATCACAACTATAGGTCTGATGTTTGTGGGGATCTGGGTCAAAATCAGTTAAGAATTTGATGTGCTATGATTATTGGCGCCAAACACAGTTACCTCAATTCAAGTGAATGCAAGAGATGCCCGTGGACTCCCGGTTCAAGATGGTGGCTAGGTCTGCAAGTCCTAAACCAGCCGATGCTTCCTCTCGTGGTTATTTATCTCTGTAGTGGGTGATAACGACCTATGACCTATGAAATGAAGAGAGGAGCTTCATTTAGTCAGGCCATTGCCTTGTTTTGAAGGAAAAATATTCTACTGCCATCTTGTGGTAACTATAAGCAGTTGCAATGTTTTGGGGTCGGTGGTTCACTATTTCATTGCCAAATAAATAATTTGCAATTAAATAAAGTTCATTTTATTTGAATACTTAAACAATAGTATTACTCTAATTACAGTAAGGGGATTGCAAATAATATGGGTGCAAATAAATGAGTCTTTTGCTCAAGAGTTTATGCCGACTTTTTTAGTTGGCTGTGCCAACATGAAAAAGAACAAAGACAAATACCAGAATTTGAAAAACAAAACACATATTAATTTGTCTTTTTCTGATCATGAGTTGTTGCATTGGTTTGAATCACAGTGACACATTTCACTACTGCAAAAAACATTGAATATTATCATTTTTTTTAAATAATGGAAGAGAGGTCTCATGGTCAGAATAATTTGTCTGATGGTGTAATATTTGCTGTAGCTCTTTTTTTATGATGGCTTAAAAGGTTTTATGAACAGGGTTGCACAAATGCGTATGTGTCATTGATTAAAAACAAAATGTTTCAACAATTGGAAGTAAGACATCAGCAAAATAATGGCAAACATCCGATTTTGTCCGTTATGTATAAGGGGCAAATAGGAAGAAAAAAAAGAAGCTGTTTTGTTCTCAAGCAGTTTGGTATTTTCATTTACAACAGCTATACAGTTACATTTTGTCTAAGAAGAGAAGTGCATGTTTTGGGGGGAGGGGGAGCGGAGTTGTTTTTTCTTTTCTTTTTTAAATGCTTAAAATTGCATGGGGTGAGGGACAGAAAACGTCCTCCGATTCTGGAACTAACTCAATAAAAATGTGCCCTGCTATTGACTGGAAACCAGTCCAGTGTGTACTTCAGCTACCCACGCCACGACCGTAATAAGAACAATAACAAATGGATAGATGGATGGACAAAAGCATCATCACTGTATGTAACCTCTTTATAAATATTCTATTAGTCCTTCTTAAGCGTACCCTATTCGGTAATGTACTGAACATCACAGAAGTCATTGGATTACTTTTGGGCAGTTTTTATGCAATCATTAACTAAGGAAATGTGCATTGATTTCAGAAAAAAAAAAAAAAAAAGAAAACCATTATTAAAGGCCACAGAGTAGACACTGTTGAGAGCTCTAAATATCTTGGGACAATCTTAAGCAATAAATTAAATTTTACTTGCCACTCGGGCAATCTTTAAAAAAAAAAAAAATTTAAAGGGCCAACGCCGACTGTCCTGTCTGAGGAAACTTTCCAAGTTCCACATCGATAAGTCTTTGATGATTTTATTTTATAAATCATACATTGAATCTATGTTGACTTTCTCTCTTCTCTGTTGGTTTGGCAACCATAACACCAAATCAAAAGACTGAGCAAAATAATTACTACAAGCAGTAAAATATTGAGAGTTCATCAAAGCTCACTTACAGATTTGTTCAACAGGCAGCCATCGAGGAAAGCCAATACTTTCGAATGATTCCCATCCTTTATATCTTTTTTTTTTCTTAGAGCTCAGTATTGTTCATTCGATTTGACATCATCATTGCTCTCCTTTTTTAAAAAAAAAAATAAATAAATAAAAATAAAAAATGTTTTTTTTTGTTTTGTTTGTTTTTTAAATATATATACATATATATATACATATACACACACACATATATATATCCTTTATATCTTGAGTTTGAGATGTTGCCAACTGGATCTCAGTTTAAATTTCCGAGGATTAAAAGCAACAGGTACAAGCATTTCTTTGTCCCTTCAGCCATTTCTCTCTTGAACTCCTGTCGGGAGAGTTGTACCTGATTGATTGACAATTTTCATTGATCACTGATTGCACTTTCCCCGTCATATATGGGCGTTGCTTCGGTCGTGTTGATTCTTGTGCCAGTATACACTGTATTATCTTAAACCTTCGATGCTCTTATTTATTTATGTTTTGTTTGTCTTAAATGTTGTTCACTGCTTGCTGCAACAATAGTTGCCCTAGGGGGCCACAAATAAAATTTGAACTTGAACTTGAACTTAAATCACTATCTATATTAATTGTAAAATGCTCAATGGAAAAAAGAGAAGAAGTAAGGAACTTTTTTTGTGCAACAGCGCTATCTGGTGGAGCACAGCTCTAATTCCATCACCAAAATATTAGCATAGTTTAGTATGCTTACATGAGGACGACATATGATATACACGTATTGTGTGCAGCCTGCGGCGTCATCTTGTCTCATATGAATACTGTATACCAATATACATGAATTTTGGTGCATTTTCAATTTGTTTTCAACATATGATTTTTTTAACAACCAGTGTCAGGTATCTCCAACATTATTTGTTGTATCAAAAAAAATAAGTTTCGGCTACTCGTACAAATTAAACTACCCTGTCATGCAGCTTCCTCACCTTATTTTGCTGTTGGCTCAATTTCATATTCATTTACATGAGAGTCTGGTAGGTTTAATTACCTTTCCTCACCCAGCCTGTTCAAACTGTGCACAACAATGCACAACCAAAAAAATGCAGACTCCAGTGAATACTAATGTTATATTGTGTTGGCAGGAAGTGAACAGGGCACGTTTTTGCCAGAGACTTTGTGGATTCATGTGCATGGACGTGTGTTTACAGATTGTTCTGCTCTGATGATGATAATAATAATAATAATAATAATAATAATAATAACAAGGCATTTTATTTATAATTCCCTTTACATCGCAAGATCTCAAAGGCCTACAAGTAGAGAAAGAAACGGCTTGCTTTTTTTGTTTGTTATAAAAAACATTTAAAAGGAGGGACCATAGGTTCTGCTAAAAAGAAATGTCTTAAGAGTTCTTTTAAAACATTCAACAGATTGTGGTGCGCTGGGGGTCCATTTTCACTCCAAGATTAGTGACTGTGATTGAAAGGAATATTGGAACCAGAAAAGGTGATGCTGGTTATGGGTGATGATTTGGTCTGGTGAGGAGTGCCAACCAGGAGGGCTTCGGTTTTGGAGCTATTGAGTTGGGAGCTGCTGAGTTGGAGAAAGTTGTGCTCCATCCATATCTTTATCTCTTCCAGACAGGTGTGGGAGTTGTGTCAGGGATGACGTGGTGAAAAGGGCGGGGCCTAGCAATGGAATGAAAAACCATGGCAGCTGATGACCTGGCCAAGGGGAATGAGGTAAAGAGTGAAAAGGATGGGGCCAAGAACCGACCCCTGAGTAACACCGCAGGCGACAGGGTGTAGGTTTGATGTAGAGTGGCCCCAGGCACATGTATTCTGTCCGATTTGTCAAGTATGACTGAAACCAGCTGAGGGCAGTGTCAGTGAGTCCAGAGGTGTGGTGGAGCCGGTTGAGTAGGATGCCATGGTCGATTGTGCCAAAGGCAGCGGATAGGTCCAGGAGGATGAGGAGGGAGGGAGAGCCAGCATCGGATCATTAGTGACTCTTACCAGTGCCGTCTCTGTGCTGTGGGTGAGGCGGAAACCAGACTGGAATTTTTCATAGAGGTTTTTCAGTTGTAAGTGTTTTTGAGGTGGATGGCGACTACTTTTTCAAGCACTTCAGAACTGAACGGGAGGTTATAGATGGGCCTGTAATTTGAGAGGACCTCTGGGTCAAGGGTATGTTTTTTGAGAAGTGGTATGACGATTTCCTTCTTTAAAATAGAGGTTACATGACCGGTTTGGAGATAGTGGTTTATAATGGAGGTGATCACAGGACTCATAACAGTGATATCCTCCTGACTACCATTAGTTCAAATTTGTCCCCTTACTAAAGTATACTTCCAGTTTACTTTTTTGTACTTTTTGGAAGTATACTCCACCAAGTAAATGTTAAGTGTACTTGTAAGTATACTAAAACATATACTAAAAGTTTACATACTGCAGTACAGTAATGGCCAAATCCGGTCCTCAAGAGCTCCTATTCAGCCTGTTTTCCATGTTTCCCTCCTGCAGTGCAGCTGTGTGAGATAGCATTTTAGCTTCCGGTCGGCATGTAAACACAAATAGTGACAACATGGGAAATGTGTTCAGACTCAAAACAGAGTTGACGTTGAGCATAGGCCGACTGGAGCAGTAAAAGTAAACACATATTGAAAATGATGAAAAGAGAATTTAAATGAATGAACTGGTTTTAAAAGGTGAGTGATATCAGTAACATGGATGATTAATCTCTTATATTTGGCCAATTGCTGCTTGTGCATGTTCTAATTTGTGTGTTTGACTGTTTGTGCCAGCCAGTAAATGGTTGAAAATGTGCTTTAAACACAAAGCAAATAAATAAATAAATAAATAAAACTAACCAAATATAACTTGAAAAAATGCTCAGGTGGGGCACTCGTAAATCAAGGTACCATACATATGCCATATATTCAACATTTGTGTACATTAAATTTCCTGGATTTTCCTTGAATTTACTGATTTAAATGAGTACAATAAATTAAATGTAACAAATATTGAACAGATGTATATACATCACATCTTTAAATGGTGAGCATGATAAATAAAACATGCAACCGGTAATGTAATGAGTGTTCAGATTATAAACTTGCGTCATACTCAGAGTTGAATGCAAATGAATGCTCTTTGTCACATTACTTCAAGGGTAACATAGGCCAGTACTGCTGGTGTTGGCATGGCAACTGCACCAACGTGGTCTGCCTCGCTCCAACTCTGCAAACATGCTTGTTAAAATGCCATTAAGCTTTAATGATGTGACGTCACTGAGGTGGACAAAAACAGCAACTCAGAAGCTCTGGAGGATTAATTTTTTTCCCCCATGTACTTTTCGCTCAAATAATTCTACTTTCTGAGCTAAGTAAGGGTGTTGTCAATTAATAGCCAAGGCAGGGCCACTCAATTTATATTGAACATTTTATACACAATGTGCTTTAAATGAATAAAAGCACATTCAAAATCATTTTAAAACAAAGAACTAAAGACAAGTAAATATGTGATTAATGCACTCTATGATACTTTGCGCATCTCATAGTTTGGTGTAATCGATGAGAATAAGTTGAGTTATCCTCTCTTAAAGTTATAAAACAATGCGTACATTGTAATAGTACTTTATAAAAATGCTTTGACATTATATGGGTCATTACAGGACAGGGGACAATTTAGGCAACATATTTTTGAAATCAGATTATTTATTTTATTATTATTATTATTATTATTATTATTATTATTATTATGAAAACACATAATAAACAGTCATAAAAAATGCTGTGAGTGTGACACAACTTCAGAGCATAATTACTATAAATTAAAATATGCCTGCAAGAACTAAATGTTAACAATCACAACTGAGGATATCAACAAAAAGAAAGAAAACGTCAGTGTGTAACAACAAAATATTTTCATATTCTAACTAATATGCAATGATTTAAATACTCTACTGTTCATTTGTTTCGCTGATCTTTAAGTGTCATGATTTGTGCTTTGTTTGGGTTAGATTTTTGGGTTAGATTTTTGGGTGTCATGTTTACCTTGTGCCTTTGTCAATGTCTCGTCAAGTTTTATCATGTCCACCTGTGCTTGTCATCACGGTCCCTTGTGTCATCCAATCAACTTCCTCAGCCACGTGTGTCTCGTCAGTTTGTGTGTATTTATGCTGCATTCGTGGAAGCTGGGAAGTCGGGCTTTTCTGACTTCATACCAAAAAGCATACACGGGAACGCCCCTTTGAACTTGAAAAACAGAGTAGTGAAGTCGGGGGGTGCGGGGGTGAGACCCTGACTGTGTCCGAATGTCCACCCTTGTTCCCTAAGCCCTCATTCAATACACAGCCACGCACTATATAGTGGCCTAATATATAGTGCCCTCAATCTGTTTGGCGGTTCGGACAGCCAGCTCACTACTTTCTCCTCGTCGCATACCAAGGGACCAGTAGAGTGCACATTCGAACACAGTCCCTGACTTCACTGGCCGGTTTAAATGTGATGTCACTCAACAATGACGAACCCTGTACAGACACAGACCGTGAATGACAAAACATAATTTACACGATTATAAACATATTTATCTATTTATTTATTATAACATTAATTCATTTTTTTTCTTTCATTTTTTTATTTTAAGAGAGCTTAGTATTGTTAATTCGGTAACTTTACCGATTCGACATGTCATCATCATTGCTCTCTCTCTCTTTTTTAATTTTTTTTTTTATTACACTCGCACGCACACACACACACACACACACACGAACATGCACATACGCGCATACAAAATAAAACATAATTTATTTATTCAAAAAAAGTCACTTACGTAACGCAAGGGGATTTCAACTGTATTAACCAGAACAACCAATTATCTGAATCAGCCATCTTTGTTGTTTACATTAGCTTCGCTAACGCTTTGAGGTCGTAAGTGTGAGATTCCTAGTGGGATATATCCAATTTCCCTTTTTCTTTGAATGCAGCATTTGTTCCATGCTTTCTTTCAGTCCATGTTGGTTCATTGTCCATGCTATGTCCATGCCACGGCTTCTTCCTTGTGTGTTTGTTACTTTCAACCTCATTTTGGCATCTGCTAATAATTGCTCTCTCTTTCTCTGAAATACTTAAGTAATTTGTTGGCCTTTTTGTTTCTGTTCAATAAAATAACTTTTGAGCCCATATCTGCCACCGCATTTGGTACCATCCCTCTACAAAACTTGACACTAAGTATAGTACTTATATTGACAGTAAAAACCTTCTCATAGTGCATTAACATCCAGTCCCGGTGGAAAACATTACTCATTTGGAGATATGTGATATAAACAATAAGCTTTCTTGACATTTAAAAACAAATGTGGTGGAAATGCTGTACACAAGGCCAGGTAAGGTGAACTCCGACCTACCTCATTTGTCTCAAACCATTTACTGTATATTCTCTTATTATGCTTGATCCCATTTCTAGTCATATTGGCACCAATGTCTTGTTTAATGAATTATAAATTGTCTTTTTTTTTAATTGTTATTATTATTATTTCTTCTTTTATAACATGTGCTGTGTGTTTATCAAGCTCTGATCAGAGAAGCACCCCAATAGGTCCACATTGTGTCAATTTGAAGTTTGTATATTAATAAATTGTTGTTTTTCTTTTTTTTTCTTTCTTTTTTTTTTTTAAATAGCCCAGAGCTAATTTCACTCTTAAATCCCATGACACGTGGATGGTCCTTGAATAAAAAGTTCAGTTACAGCAGTGGATAATACATACCATGAATGAGTTGATCTGAGAGAAAATGGGCTGTCCCAATGCACACTTTATAAATGGAACTGTGCACTGACTCCGGAGCCTGATCTGGTTGACCTGAGAGCTTTTGTCTATTTTATGTGTAGGCTACTACGGTAAAAAGGGGTGGGGCTAAGCGATGGTGAGTTGGTGAACTTCATAAGCGAAGACAGAATGAATGTGAAACATTTTCTCAGTCAAGCTTGTATTTTTTTACCATAGTGGTACACTTTTGGTTTTCTTTCTAAAAAAATCTGAGCTTGTTTAAAGTTTTGATGGGTTGAAGCTACTGCCCAGCAAATTATATTATATGTTATATGGAGTATGATCATTGAGTAGTTAATGGCCTACATGTGGCGGGAAACGTACATTGGACATCAGCCACACTGATACGTGTCATGCTGTGGGGATGCTTTTGGTCCGGAGGGACAGGTAAGCTGGTTTGAAATGGTGTGAATCTGGATAGAGCCAATGCAAGGCAAACTTGGACGAAGACCTGTTGAAGTCAGCGAAAGATTTGAGACTGGGACAGAGGCAGTGGCTTGCTAAAGTATGGGCCCGACGAGGCGAGGGCCCCAGACATCCACAGCACCTACGTTGTCATTCGTTTGGTGTGGCAGGACTTGCACTTCCCGGCTCTTGACTAGACTTGTACTTTACTTTACTTGTACTTGACTTGGAGTGACTGGACGAGACGTGACTGGACGAGACGTGAATGGACTTGACGTGGCGTGGCTGGACGAGACATGACCGGAACAGACTTGGCTTGGCGTGACAGACTAGACAGCACTGGACTTAATGTGAAGTTAAGTGGCTGTGACTTGATCTTGGCTGGAAGTGGCTATGACTTAAACGTGGCTGGAGGTGGCAATGACTTGACCTTGGCTGGAAGTGGCTGTGACTTGACGGTGACTAGAAGTGGCTGTGACTTGACGATAGTGATGGCAAACTCGAAACTGTGTTTCGGTACGTACCGCAACGCAGGCGGAACTTGTGATTTGAATCACTGTTTATTACTATTATTTACTGTTTATAGTATATTTTGCTGTAAAAATGCATCACTACATCTCTGGAGTCAGGTTGAATATAGCGCACATTTATTATCTCCTTTTGGACACATTGGCAATAAGCTCAAAATGGATTACCCGTGGCACAGCTCAACTGATACAGTGGTTGTCTCCCATGCTGAACTTCGCGGGTTTGCTCCTCATCCCAAGAGTGATTATTTATTTATTTTTTCCCCTTAAATATTCTACTCTCTTCCAAGTGTGAAGTTTGCTCTGTTGAGTGGTCCCGGATATATTTTTTTACTGAGTGCAATTAAATGTGTATTGGCGTATTACAAGCAACGCATATGTGCATTCCGCCACCTACTGTACAAGAGTGTGTAGCACTCATGTCAACACCTACAAAAAAGCTTGTGTGCGTGTATGTGTGTGTGTGTGTGTGTGTGCGTGTGCGTGCGTGTGTGTTTCAGAAATAAAAACCTTCCATTCAATGAATGAATAATTGTGAAGTCCTAAGACATTGTCACCTCCACAAAATCCTAAATATTGCTTTTAGATTTTCACATCTTGAAGAGGGCATGAATAGGGATGTGTTATGTTTTGGTTCTGTGGGGTTGGGGTTATGTTTGATTTTGGGTGTTCTTGGTGTCTTTTATCTGTGTGATCAGTGTTTTGTTGTGTGTTCCTTGTCTTTTCCCTAGTCTTGTCATGTGTAACCACCTCCACCTGTGTGTGTGTGTGTGTGTGTGTCTTCCTTAGGCCCCGTCCAGACGGAAGTATGTGTATATATTTATATATATATATATATATAGGGTTAAAAAAATCTACTCAAATATATTAAAATTCATATAAAACATAAAAATCTAACCTATACACATGTTCGGGAAAAAAGGAGTAGAAGGAAGACTACTCATACAAGGAAGGATACACTACGCATTCATTCAGTAATGATCATGAAATCGAAATAACTGGAACGATGGCTTTTATATTTTCACAAGTGGAAGCTTATATGAATTTTGGTGACGTTTGGTCACGGTTTTCAGACTATGTGCGAAGCGTTTTTACACCTGCAAAGTCAGTGGTTACAGTCCTCTACTGGATTCTCGTTGACCGCAGCTATATAAAAAGTTAACTCTTTTGCCATACCAAAAATATTTATGTTGCACCATAAATGTTTATTGAGTCGTAAATAAACACCCTCTAAAAAGGAGATATGCACTGAAAAACGATGTGGACTAAAAACTCTGTAAGCTGTACAATCCTCTTTACAGTGACTATTATTGTCTATGTCATTATTGAATGCTGCATGTGTCATGATGGTCAAGAAGAACTCTTGCAATTAGCAAGAGTGTTTCTATTGTAAAGAGAATCCTGTTGGACCAGTTTTTGCTTATTTTAGCCAAACCTTGTAAAATCAACCTCGCTTCTTGATTTACTGCATGTGTTTGTAGAGCAGATATGGTAAGCATGAAGTTATTATTCCAGTAACGAGTTTTGTCAGCACAGATGCCGTTTTCCCTGACAGTTTCCTCATGTGACACCAGTTTAAACAAGTTTACAACTGTCCAGGATGTTGGCACTAACTGGACCAGATGAGCCCCTTCTCAGGTTACTCGAGTTGTGCATTTATTCAAAACATCAATGTTCTGAGTATTTAGCCAAATTTAAACTAGAATTTGACAGGGAAGCTGTAATAATGCACCAAAAACAACAGCAACAACAATAGAATTTTTTTTCTTACAGTATTGGACATTAACTCCATAGATGACATAAATAATATATCATTTTGAAAATGTATTTTTCAAATACAGTATACTTAAACATGAATTTTGATTTTATTTAGTCATGGAAAAAACTAAACTCCACTTAAAGGATCAATTATACCTATTTGCAATACGAGTTAAGGTTTACATCGCAACAGAACCTTTAAAACAAAAACAAAATAAGTGGGTGTGGGTCATTTCATAACAGAAAGACATTTGCGGTCAATTCATGAAATTAGAAATAATTCATGCATAAAATACAAAAACATAAATGTGTAGAATATGGTAGACCTAAAACAAAATTTAAATGTATTTGTAGTAAAAAGGGTTTCTTAAATATCATTGGCATACCAGCTATAGGGGGATCACACGCCTCAGCCTCCCTGGCAGTCTAATCAGGGATGCTGGATAGGACGGACCGTTGGGAAGTCAAATTTCAGATTCAGGAGGAGCAGTTGTGGTTTTCATGGAACGGTGGAAAAGCTCTACACTCTTGGCAGTGTCCATGAAGGTACATGGGACTAAGCCCAACCAGCCTACATGTGTTTTGAGGACTTGAAGGGCGACCTAACCTAGCCGACCGTTCACCGGCCACCACTGAGCAGAATAATGTATTTGTTGTCCCATGTTACCAATCTCAATTCTGATGTCAACTTGGTGTATCCAAACTGGGAATAATTTATGTTTGTAATACAAATAGATATAGTTCCTTGAATGTTGAAATATAATGCTGACTGAGTATAAAGGTTACCTTAATCATCAAACTGTAACATAAAACATTCAACTTTTATTTTATTATTTTTTGTTTGTTTGTTTAGAAGTGGCTCCATGGGACTTCTTGCTTGTGCCCTTCAGTCTTCTTCTTTTTTGCTGCTTATCATCATAATGATACATATTTTTTATTCGCTTCCGTTTACTCGGGAAGTAATCGTGTATTTATGAACGTGCAATTTGGGTTCGTTAGCATATAAATGGATAGTAGTTTTGCTTTGTTCATTGTGCAGATCGGGAACATTATATGGTACATTAAGATGCACGCGAGATTTGTGTTTTGATGGTTCGCATTGTACGTTGACTGCTGTGATACGCAGTGGGTACATCTCATGTCTCCAGTAGTCTCCTTGATTTTGATTCCTCCATGGATCAACGTGGCAGGCGGTAACACGTACAACCAGACGAGCGAGGAGTCAACGAGCGAAAAGGCTACGTAATGAATTGAGACGTACCCAGTAGCGTTAGTGAACGTGGCTTTCACTTCCAGGTGCGGGCAGCTGCGGTCCAGTCACAATTCAACACGAACTGCTTAGGGCCTTATAAATACGCATGCGCACTATAGCTCACTCCTCTGGTTTCTGCTTGCACTGCCACGTTAGTAGCGGTAGACACAAAATACCAAGCTACGAATCCCAACCCTGAGCAAGAAAATAACGAGCAAAACAAAAGACTCAACTTTTCGGTTAAACGTCAGCCTTCCGCTTCTCCTGCCCTCTTTATTTTCTGCGGAAGAGCACTCGCGAATGCAAAAATGCTCAAGTTTTTGATCGTGTGCACGCTAGCTGTAGCCAGTCGGGCTGAAATCGGCGAGGAAGACGACGTTATGGTCCTGAGGAAAAGTAACTTCGAAGAGGCACTCAACGCTCACCCAAACCTGCTGGTAGAATTTTGTAAGTATGACAAACGCTTGCAAAAATCCCACAAGCTAATTTTCGGTTACTTCATCAGACTGGCCGTTTTGTCAGTTAGCTTGCTAGCAAACTAGCCAGTCGTAATTAGCGGTAAACTTTGTCACGTTCGACAGGTTGTCCCGCAAGTGGCTAATTGCCATCTTTCGAGTCTGGCTCACTTCTTGCGTTTAATTATTACCAACCGCCCATGCGTGCGTTTACAGAGTTTAGCGTAAAGTTTTTTTTCCTCTTTGGAAAGTGTCAGAACGTTTTTAGTACTGTACAAGCCGAGATTCGTCAAACCACTTCACATACTGCTAAATACCTCGACGAAAAAGAGAATTATTTAATGGCATTTGATCTGCTTGTTATGTTAACTCGTGAGGCTGCTGTTTTCGTAATATAGTATTGCAATGACGGTGTCTCGGCCTATACTGAATGGGGCACACTTAGCGTCATGAGTTACGCTGTCCCGGAGTCAAGATATTTGACCCGCTACCAAACTACGTGACTCCCCTTTGCACAGCCACAGCGTTGGTGTTGGGTCAGGCAAGCCAAGCGAGTTGAGGATGGGAAGGATGAAGCTTTGTTTGTTTCTCAGATGGGCGGGGTCTCAGTGGAGATGTGGAGTTAAGTTGACGTGTACTTCGCTAAAGTAAACTAGCGTGTTTACACAGATTGCATAGCAAATACAGATCTTAAAGTGATGCAATGCTGGCATTTCTCTGGCGTTTCATAAATGTTTGAGATTTGTTTTTCATAATTTGTGAAAGTCACAAGTCTGCAAATGTAAGTTTTATTGGTTGGATTGCTCCTCTTTAATCTTTAACCACTTAAAACAAGAAAATGTATGCAGTAAAGGAGAAAAAGCCTTATGTGATGTGTTCTATAAAGTGCTTTGTTACAGCTGCAGCTGTTGCAAAATCGTTATCAATTCACTTAAAGCAAGAAAATGTATGCAGTAAAGGAGAGTCTTATGTGATGTGTTCTATAAAGTGCTTTGTTACAGCTGCAGCTGTTGCAAAATCATTATATCAATTCACATAAAGAAAGAAAATGTATGCAGTAAAGGAGAAAAAGTCTTATGTGATGTGTTCTATAAAGTGCTTTGTTACAGCTGCAGCTGTTGCAAAAATATCAATCATCGTGTTCATCTAAGTCTTGATGTTCAAACTATGGCCCGCCAACCATATTTCAGCGGCCCACGGCATAAAATAACTACAATTGTACTAGGGGTGTTAGAAAAATTCTATTCGGCAATATATCGCGATAATACAGCGCGCAATTCTCGAATCGATTCGATATGCGGCCAAATCGATTTTTAAACATACATTTTTATGGGAATATTCAACAAAACGTCTTACTTAGGGTTAGGATTCACACATTAAGCATGGAAGAATGTTGTATTAATGGAACATTAAGCCGTAATATTTTATTTTTAGTACTGTTGAAACATGAAACAGACTGCAACCTGTTTGTTAAATGCGGGGGCTCAGTTATAAGCCTGAATTTTCAGATAAATAAATACATTGTTGTACAAATCTTACAGTGTACATGTACAAATTTACTGATGAGTATTTTCCAAATTTGAGTATTTTTATTTTTTTTGATCGCAATAATCAATTTATAGATTTGTATCGAATCTTGACATATGAATCGTGATACAAATCGAATCTCCAGGTACTAGGCAATTTACACCCCTAATTTGTACAGTTGATGGAGACTGCCACTAATGGTATTCAATTCATTTTATATTCTGTTGTGCTTTTCTAGATAAAAGAAATTTGAGCTATAAAAAATGTTTCATAAAAAATAAATATATATATATATATATATAATATTTATGAAACATTTTTTGAAATCTACTTGGGTGGTGGCCAGTTTACTTGGGTGGCCCACCTAACTATCAACATGCTGAGGGAAACATTGCCTGTATTAACAGCAGCTGAATAATCCCATCTTTATATTCGGAACAGGAGCAATCTGACCATTTTTAAAGTAATTAATGTAATAGGTTCACAAGTCAGAGAAAAAAATCTTGCTTCTAAAAATTAATGGCCAATTATTCACCGCAGTGTTAAGAAGATAAATATTCCCATTTTACTTGTAAAATAGCTCAATTTTCTTTTATCTAGAAAAGCCGAGACACCGTCATTGCAATACTATATTACGAAAACAGCAGCCTCACGAGTTAACAGCCTCATGAGTTAACATAACAAGCAAATCAAATGCCATTAAATAATTATCTTTTTCGTCGAGGTATTTAGCAGTATGTGAAGTGGTTTGACGAATCTCGGCTTGTTTTGTTGAATATTCCCATAAAAATTTATGTTTAAAAAATCGATTTGGCCGCATATCGAATCGATTCGAGAATTGCGCGCTGCATTATCGCGATATATTGCCGAATAGATTTTTTCTAACACCCCTAGTACAATTGTAGTTATTTTATGCCGTGGGCCGCTGAAATATGGTTGGCGGGCCACAAATGGCAACCGGGCCATAGTTTGAACACAATACATACCCACCCGAGTCCACCCAGCCACGTATATTTCAAATCTGTGGGAAACATTGGGGTGACTATAACCTATATACAATTGCTTGTCTGATTTAGGCACCTTTTGTAAATTAAAGTGTCCCTTGCATCTTTCGTTTTTTCTGAATGTGGCCTTCAAAGGAAAAGTTTGGACATCCCTGATCTAAGTGTATTTCCCCACCCCCAAGTTCAGGATGGGTATTAGGTTTCTTAATGTGCCTTACGTGCGTTCATCAAAATGATCACGAATTTAGTGCACTTTACGTGGCCTGTTTTTTGCCGTGCCGAAATTAGCCAGTTTGAGAGGGCTGTCCTGACCAACGGAAGTGAGCCAACCCTCATCTCTGTCTCCCAACCCTCATCTCTGTCTCCAATGGCAAACAGGAACTTTCATGATAGTGACCTCAAGGAATGGAGCTATCGGCTGCCTGAATCCATGCACAAAACTCTACAAGAGTATTGTATTTTTGTTGTGGAGGCAGCACCGCTGGTTTCCACTTTTGTCGATTACTGTGTGAACTTGTGATGATAATTTTTCAAGAATAACCTATATATCCCAATTTAGCGAATTTAAATTATATTTTTTCAATTTGTTCATAAGTCATTTTGCATAGAGCACACACAATGAATTAAAAAATAAATAAATAAATAAAATGAAACAAATAATCCAGTGGCCAGAAAAAAAATGCAATCAATATGTTCTGCAATTTTTTGTATCTATTTTTATTTTTTTTTACGGTGTTCTTCAAATAATTGAATAGTTCTTCAAATAATTTAGTCGTGTATGTTAAGGACCGCAGGCTGTTTAGTGTTTAATGAAATCTTATTTTGAAATCCATGCTTTTAATTTGGAAGGCTGCTATGTATTTCCGTTTTATGTTCTCCATTCGTCATTTAGCTCATAGCCGTTTAGTAGTGAATGACGATTTACTATATACAAGAATATGTCTGCACTTCAGAGCTATTTGTTGAGCAAAACTGAAGGCTTTCGTGCTGTTTTAGTGGAATCTCCTGTGGCAGTCAACTAGTTAAGGGGTTGAATCCTCAACACATTTAGTTGTGACAACACAGATTTGTCACTGTTTAATTCAAATGTGGTGTCTCAGTCTGACCACTGGGTGGCACTCGTGTAACAATGTATGTGAAGAACTAATCTCAGAGCACTCTACTGCTAAACTACAAACGAGAGGTAGGAAAACATAAAGAAAAAGTATATATGAAGCTAGTTGTTGAGAATTACAACAGACCAATCCTGAATGTCTGGTGCAGACGCAGGCGCCCCCCGCCCAATATAAAATTATTTCCAGCGACTGAAGCGCTGGTCCTATGCTTCTTGGAAGCTAGCTAGATTCTAATGCTATCAAGCTATAATAATATCACGTCCTCAGCTGCCGTTATTGTGACATGCAGGTGTAGACAAACATGCTCATTTCTCAACTGATGTTCATGAAGCTTACTTTGTCAACTTTACTTTGCTATCTATCAATACAGAGTGCATTTTTGACTATTTGATTTTAGTGACTTCCATGATCATGTAATTTGGCCAGAATTTGCTCGTGCAATGCATCTCTTCAAATCACTATGGAACATTTGATATCATTTTTGTAGTTCAATATTGTATGATTAAATAAACATGTGTATCTTTGTCATGTTGTTCTTTAAATTCACTGTAGAATCAGCAAGTTGGCAAATACCATGTTGGATAATGTTCCACTTTGACTCTATATTAGCTATTTAACACACCTTTCAAACTGGCTTTGTGGTATTTGTCCAAATGACTACTTTTGGCTAAATATAGCTCAAGTACTAAAATAGTATCTTGCCACAAGGTGGTGCCAAAGTATTACATTTAACACAAAGCCAGCAAACAGGTGAAGGTGTCCCCCACCCCCCTCTCAAATATTGGAAGGTATGTTAAAATTTCACTGAATTGTGAATGCCCTGTAAGTCAAAGTAATGATAAAATAAGTTTTTCCTGGAATAACATTTTTAAAAAAGTATCAACAAAAGTTGAGCAAATGAAGTGTGTGTGGAGGGGGATTTTAGTTAACTAAAATTTAAAAAAAAAAAAAACTATTTCGTTAAGAATAAAATAAAAACGAAAATGCTTAAAAAAAAAAAAACCTAACTGAAGCTACATTTTATGATTACAAAACTAACTATAATTATAGCAAAAATGTCCTTCGTTTTAGTCTTTGGTAATCAACTTAATGCATGAGACTTTGGGGAGGATTTATTTTTTATATTAACCGGAATAAAGACATTTGATAGTGTGTCACAAGTGGCGTCATCTAGCAAATAGTAAAGCACCTTCAGATGATGTGGCTCCCATGGTGTTTTTTGAATATTGCGCACAAGTTATACGCACTTCACAAAAACTAATACTGAAACTAAACTAAAACTAGGTGTTTATGAAATAACAATAGGTGTTTATGAAATAACAAACTATTGAAAACTAACAAAACCACCCTGTAAACTATTTAAAACTAAATTTAAAAAACAAAACTAAATAAAAACTAACTAAAATGAAAAATTATATGGTGTATACTGGTATGTGTATGAAAACCTTGCCGCTTTCATCAGGCTGTAGTTTTTACACATTACAATTCTCAAATTTCTTGCTCTGTTGCATCCTTCAGACGCCCCATGGTGTGGTCACTGCAAAGCCCTGGCTCCAGAGTATGCCAAGGCCGCTGGCATGCTGAAGGCGGAGGGTTCAGTCATCCGTCTGGCTAAGGTTGACGCAACCGAAGAGACTGAACTGGCCCAAGAATTTGGTGTCCGTGGATATCCCACCATCAAGTTCTTTAAGGGCGGAGACAAGGAGTCCCCCAAAGAGTACTCAGGTAAACTCCCAGATTAGTCAATTTATGTGCTCATGACCGTTCAGACTCTTTCCTCTAGGATTTGTCAGCAGCAAGGGCAGGTAAAAAAAATAAATAAATCGGAACAATTATTTAATTTTTTTTCATCGATGTACCCGCCGACGGGGTGTGGGGGCGGTTGCAGTGATTACTATTCGTGTTAGTCACGGAGAACTTAGCAAGGTGGTCGGCGGTATACGGACTGGTGTAAATGGACCACTGTTTCATGAAACCCTCTAATTTCCTGATGCTTTCTGGTCTTCTTTATTTATCCATCCGGTGTACCGCTGCGCTCTCCTCTCCAACCTTGGAGTGGCGTGCTTCTGCTGCTAAATTAATGTAGGCAGGCAATCCTGGTCCGAGGGAGCCGCTGTCCTGTGTGTTTTAGATGTCTCCCTCCTCCAACACGGGTGTGAGGATCGTTATCAGTCTTCTCCAGAGCTTGCTGATGAACTCTGGTGATCGTTTGAATCACATGTTGGAGGTAGGCATCTAAAACACTCAGGACTGCGTCTCTTGTGGATGAGGGTTGCCTACCCTGGATGTAGAGGAAGAACTGGGTTTCTATGAGGTTTTTTCATTGCTTTTGGAATTGCACATTCTCAAATAATGAGAAGGTATACTTCTTTGTCTGGCCTATGTATCCTTTGAGTCTTCAGGAATAAGGCTACACCAACGTGCACGCTAAGTCACGGCACACGTTTTTAGGAGGCAGGCGTTGCGCTGTGCAGATCACTCTTCTTAAACTAAGAGGCAACAGCAAGAAGTCATTTGAGTCTGCTTGGCTAAGATGCCAGTAGAATGACTTTTAGTCGCTTCAAAGTTTTTGGTGTTATGTGCCGTCAGTCACGTCCACTCCGTGGCGGGGGCTGTGTTTCATTTGGCACAGTAGGAGTTACCGTCATGGCTTCAGACCAGTTTCTAGCAGCATGTTCAAAAAGTATCACCACCCGCTCTGTCCTCATAGCACAAATTTCTTTCTGGGTCAATCTCTCTTACTTCAAAGAAGAGGGAGTACTTTCGACAATATAGAATCAATGCAGTACTGGGGGCTCTGTATTGTATTGTCATTTGAGAAAGAATGCATTGTGAAAATGTAGCAGTCATTTTTCTTTAAGTCTATTAAAATATATTCACTGTTAGCCTATATATACCGTTGCGAAATGCAGTCTTGTGATGTCATGGTGTTCAAATACTTTATTACTGAACTCAAGTAGAATTTGCTTCTGTCTGTACTTTACCTTGATAATTACATTTCAGCAACTTTTACTCCGGTGTTTCCTAAATGTGATAATTTTACTCTAGTACATTCCCCCTAACCTTTTTTCCCCCCTCTACTACGAAATATCTGAAGAAGTCGTTGACATAATTTTAACCTTTGCCAAAGTTCTTTACCGTTAAGATACTTTACACTTTTATTCAAGTATCACTTTCATGACTGGCAATTGGTAGTAATTTTTAACATAAGTGGGTTTTTTGTTTCAGCTGGAAGGCAAGCAGATGATTTTATCAACTGGCTCAAGAAGCGCACAGGCCCCGCCGTTGCCACCTTGGCTGACGCCACTGTTGCACAGTCTCTGATAGCTGACAATGATGTGGTGGTCATTGGATTCTTTAAGGTGAGAATATTTTTAGTTTAAGACTTTCAGCTCAAGTACAAGTTGATTGAATGTTTTTTTGTTTTACAACTGTTTGACAATCTTTGTTTGTAGAATGTGGAGTCTGATGGGGCCAAGGCCTTTGAAAAAGCAGCTGAAGCAGTAGAAGACATTCCCTTCGGCATTACCTCAGACGATGCAGTTTTCACAAAGTTTGAGGTCTCCAAAGACGGTGTTGTTCTTTTCAAGAAGGTGAGTGCAATTTATTTGTTTTCACTGCAGCCTGTGTAATTGTTGCCAGCATACACACTGTAAGGAAAGCAAATTGTATGGATTAAATTTGACCCTCTGAACTTGTATTTCTGAACGAAGCGCTGTTTAATGACTGTTAGAACCCTGGATGGTTGAGAAGTGGTCAGAACAGCAGTTGGAAAATGATGTCCAGTGGTAGCGCTTAAATTAGAATAAAATGCATGCACTTCTATTTTGCACTTCGTTGTTGGCACCATAATGTGCAGTGGGCACACGCAGTGACATTGTGTAGAAAATAAGTACATGTGAGATGAAGACACACTTAAAAAAATAAAAATCTAATTAAGCGGCACTGGATCACATACGTTACACTATGTATGAAAAGAGCAAACAGATTCCTGTATTTTTCTTCCTTTCTTTAGTGTTCCCACAATAGCACCCCTTGTAAGTCTGTCTTATTGTGCAATTGTTTTTTGGGAAATGAGTGAAGCAAGAATCCTAAATTGAACTTAGTTTAAATGGTTCACAGGTGTAAACGTGCTGCATATTATAAATGGGTCATTTATGGCCTCCCATGAACCCCTCTTCATTCAACTTGTGTCATCTGTTACCAACTGTGATTTATAGGTTTGTAATCTGATGCCATTGACCCCAGGGAGGGTCTGGCTGCTAATTTCGTCTCCCATGTTTCTTTTCACATCACTGCCTTGCAGGATCTGCTCTTGGAATGACATAAGTATTTGAAGCCAATGAGGTTTATTCTTTCTCTGAGGCACATTGGACATGAGCAGATGAATTGATGCTTAAATTACATGTGTAATGTTATTTTTAAAGCATAAATTGAGCATGAGTCCTAAGCAACTAATTTTTTTATTTTTTTATTTTTATTCCTACGGGGTCCGACATTAGAGCTCCAACGGGTCTCCTGTCGGGCACTATTATTCCTATCACAGTAGTTGGTGTGTCTGTTGGTCAAGGTCCAAAACCACAGCTAGGAGCAGGGAATTTGAGCCTTTCATGACTGGACAGGACCTCATGCTAACTGTCAACTTTGCTTCTCATGTTGACCAAATGTCTCACTTGCTGCATATCAATTCCCAATGCAATTCATTCAGTGGTCTGATAAATACTTTACTTGAGCTTTTTCAGTATTGGCACCTCATTTGAGTTATTTTTAAAATCACTTGTCTTTTACTTGTGGTTGTGCCTAATTAAAAAATTCCAACTGGCAGAGCAGGTTAGGCATTTTATTTTAGACAGCCATGTTGGACTGGTTAGAACCCATGAGCTAGGGCTGGGCGATAAAACCTTTTTTTTTTCTTTTATTTCGAGTGTTTTGTTGTGAACGATAAAAAAAAAATTTTACAACATCGATATTTTCCCCCTTTCGTTGAGCCGCTTTCGCTCCCATGGGCCTCCGTAGCGTTGGCTCTGCCAGTCTTGTCCTCACACACTCCATACGGGAGGAACTCAACAACAGCAAACAAACTCCCGCTAAAAAAAAAAAAAAACTAGTTTACTATGTTACCGTGGAGGAGTCATTTGCACAAGAAAGCATGTATGACAAAGGGGCACAATAAGAGCAATTACCAAAGCGGACACGTTGCACCTCGCTGATGATATGGCACCCATGTATACAGTGAGGAAGACTTTCACCACTTGCTGAAAACGGGAGAACCCAGGTATGTGCTACTGCTACCTAGCAGCAAGTACCGGTATATTGCTTAAGTTGCCCCACGCCATTTGTTTAGGCAGTGGTTATTGTTGCTGTGACTGGCAACTCAAATGCTAGCAATATTTTTGCTCTGAACGGCTCAAATATTGGCGCTGCGTGGTAGCAACATGTACGCTAGCTCGTCAAGACGGACTCTTCTTGCAAGCACTTATCGGTATGAAAGACAAGCTTACTTCCACTCGCGTGCCCGTGACACTTATCAGCCTCTGCGTCTGCGACATAAAATGTATTGACCTTTTGCACGTGGCGTCCCAGTCCTCATGTAAACCCCCCCTACAGGACGCTAGACAGCAAAAGAGCCACTTGCCTGTGTAGTAGGCAACAGAAGGTAAGGGGTTGTTTCCAAACTAGCGATCTCCAACTTAAGTAAATATCGCACTCTGAGTCGTGACTAAATGTGCAACTTCGACTAACAGGAGACCTTCGGTTGAAGTAATAGATTCCATGGCTCTATGGGCAATAATAGCTTTTAATTTGTAAAATAGTAGTCACTAAGTTGCTCAGTCACATCCACTTCCATTCAACAATAATTTCCTTCCGTCATAGGGCAGTCACTTGATTGTGTGATTTTGGTGCAAATGGTCAAAAGTGGGCTGGTAATGCTGATTGTTACAGCCTATTTTCAGTGACAAAACAAATTGAGAAGTCAAAGGAGATATATAGAAGGGGGTGAACTTAGTGAAGCGGACTAATCACGGTAAAATAGCCGATTTACGGCAGGCCAAGACTTTCTTACACCGGACTGGCCAATCAAATAACGCTGAAA
The DNA here is from genome assembly GCF_051991255.1 of Vanacampus margaritifer. Classification (NCBI taxonomy): domain Eukaryota; kingdom Metazoa; phylum Chordata; class Actinopteri; order Syngnathiformes; family Syngnathidae; genus Vanacampus; species Vanacampus margaritifer. The sequence goes on along the minus strand of NC_135438.1, from coordinate 21,227,151 downwards.
GGAAATTTGCCAGTCATGGCAAAACGGCTACCTCAATTTACATAACAGTACTTGTATCTGTAAAATCAGCAGACAGTTGGAGGGCATGACAAGCTCAGACCTCGATTCCCGCATTAAAGCCAAAATGTGATGTTTATTTGTGTCATATTGAGGGACACGAGTAGCACTATTTAGCTTTTAAAACTAAGTTGACAAAGATTTACATTTCCAGAAGTATTTGATTCAAGGTAGAAGTTTTGCACATTGAGTCCAAGAGAAGAAATATGCTTACTTTAAATATTTTTTGGTTAAATGGCAACGCGAACTCTGCATCAGTCGCTCAAGATGCTGAGCTCTGAGCTGTCAGCAAAAGTCAACCCTTCTTGTTGATGGCCAAGTGGTCGCGTGAGGGCCCGAGTCTAATGAAAAACAACTGTCACGTGGGTGCGTTGCTTGCAGTTAGGCAAGCTTTCCCAAAGCAGCAACTGTTAATAAGCAGCTGGGAACGTCCAATTGTCACAACAGGGTCTTAAATTTCTCTGCTGGCAAAGCTGACAGCATGGCATCAGCCAAACTTTGCTCTTGTGTGCCCGTAAAAGCTGCTTGGCCAATTTGACCGAAAGCTATTCTTAACAGTCAAAATTCAGTTTACTTGTGTGGCCCTCCCATAGCCCGGAAGATGAAGGTTATTTGGAAGGGATGTCTGGTAAATCTGTTGTTGTTGTTCACCTGCCGACAAGATGGGAACACCGGTGTCGTTGGATGATCTCTGTGACTGATTTTCTGTTTCTATTTTGTCTGTTTTTAAGTTCGATGAGGGACGTAACACATTTGATGGAGAGCTTACCAAAGAAACCATCTTGTCTTTTATCAAAGCCAACCAGCTGCCTCTCGTCATTGAGTTCACCGAGCAGGTAATAGTGGGTTCCTGAATGTCTATTTATTTTTTATTTTAAATGAAGTAACCAGCAGTGCAACAATTGATGGGATTCATGTCTTCTATCATCCACAGACGGCCCCTAAAATCTTTGGGGGTGAAATCAAGTCCCACATTCTTATGTTTTTGCCAAAATCAGCCTCAGACTTCCAGGACAAAATGGACCAATTCAAGAAAGCTGCAGAGTCGTTTAAAGGGCAGGTAAGTCCACTATCCCAAGGTCTTAAAGTCCCTCATCCATTCAAGTTGAGTTAATGTCTGTCTCCCCCTGTCTAGATCCTGTTCATTTTCATCGACAGCAGTCTGGACGACAACCAGCGCATCCTGGAGTTCTTTGGCCTGAAGAAAGAGGAGTGCCCCGCCATCCGCCTCATCACCTTGGAGGAGGAGATGACCAAGTACAAGCCGGAGACGAACGACATCACCGCAGAGGGCATTGTTGCATTCTGCACACAATTTACACAAGGCAAACTGAAGGTAACTTAACTGACGATGCTGATGAATTATACTAATACTAGTGAAGCTCAGATTACCAGAGACAAATTCCTCGTTTTTACTAGGGATACAACGGTTCTCAGTCTTAGACCTGCCCTGTCAACACTAACCCTCGTTTGCCCAGCCGATTAAAATGTATCAAAACGCCACAAAGCAAATGACTGGCTCCAAAGAACTCAGCGCCCCATCATCGCCATCCAATCCTCAACTCCCGTGAATATGTGCCGGCCATAAACAGCCAAGAGACCGAGAACAAAGCAAAAGAAAATCCGCCCTCCCGGTGTTGTCAAAGTAGTTACCCCCGAAAAAACTAGTAACTGCTGCGAGTGCGCATAAAAAAGACACCTTTTGATTTTTTAGAAACAAGGTTTTGTAACGAGAAAAATATTTATCACAGAAACAAAAGAAAAGCAAGAACACACTCTTTCTGCAATGAACTCTAAGTGCGTTCAAAGACCACACACACACACACACACACACACAGTAGGAAATCTCAGCATAAATAGAAAATGCGCAAACGACAGATGAATGTTAATGTTTTTTCGGTTTTCTTCCAGATGTTTGAAATTTAAGGTTAGGGTTATGAACAAAGAACAGTTTCAAAAAAATGGACACTTACGTGGTGAAATTTATAAGATCCCGTAGCAATTCGCTCTAGGTCACTGGGTTAAAGGAAACACGAGCAACATGAACAAGCATCTCCAGCGTCATTGTCCTTGTGTACACGGATTTTTTGTTTATTATTATTATTATTATTATTTAGTATTATGATGTCAAAAATGTCTCATTAACTTAAAGGCACAATTTTATTTTATTTTTTTAACGACCGCCCTTTATTTGGAATTTACTGAAGGGAATTCCAGTCGCAGCACAAGCGTCCATGTCAAAATTACCCAATAGAAATGCACTGTACTTCACTGGAGCTAAACCGCACAATGTTTAAGGCAGTGGTCCTCAACCCTGATCCTCAGGGACTGGTATCCAGCCTGTTTTCCATGTCTCCCACAGCCAACACAGGTGGAGATCGTTATCAGCCTTCTCCAGAGATTGCTGATATGAATCACCTGTGTTGGCTGTGGGAGGCATGGAAAACAGGCTGTGGATACCGGTCCTCGAGGACCAGGGTTGAGGACCACTGGTTTAAGGGACAGAATGTTGGCGTGGAGGAGCCATTTGGTCTGTGTAGCACTACCGTTGGTTCTCTGCTTTGGAAGAACGCCGTTAGCAACAAGCTAAGTTGCGCCAGCTCTGCAAGAGGTGTCCATGCCATGGGCACTCTCAAACCCCATTGAGAGCCGAATGGATGTCTTGTCAGTTGGAGTGACCCCAAGCCACATGATCTTTATCTTTTGATTTGAGGCATATTTTATTCAGCAACTCCAAAAAATAGTCGTGCTCTTTCTTGGCTCGCTTGCAGCGGAGCGGTTCTGGCTTCAGGCTTGCAGTAAAGCGCCGTCACTTTACAATCAATGCGCGTCAGAACTTAACAAAATAAAAGCGTTACACTTCAACGTTGTGAAAAGGAGTCACTATTACACAATTAAGAAGTAAATTAAATAATCATGCATATATTTTGGGGACTGGCGTCAAGTTGTATTTTACAATTTTAAAAATGTGCAGTTCACAATTTACTTCATGTTCAAAAATTGATAGCTCTTAATATGAAAATAACACTATTGTTTTGTTTCCAGTAAAGTTGCGCCATTTAACAATGCGCATCCGTATAGAATTTAACAAAATAAAAGCATTCAACATTGTGCAAAGGAGTCACTATAACAATTTGGCAGTAATAAATTAAATAATGCATATTTGTGGGAACTCAAGGTGTTTTACAGTTTTTAAAATGTGCAGAATTTCACAAGTTACTTCATGTTAACAATTAGTTGGCTCTTAATATGAAAAGGAAAATGCACGGAGCTGTCACCATTGTCTTACAAACGCAGTTATGCCATGTAGTGACAGAAAAAATGACCAATACAAATCAGTCACACTTGTTTTAGGTAGTTCTCTTAGTGCACAAATCACGTACCGAAACTGTGACCTCAAAGACCGACGTACGGACTGTACCGTAGCACCCCTAGTTTTTTACATACTTTGCCAATAAAGATGATTCTGACACACATTTCACAGATAGTACATGGAGTGACTGTTGTGTATTGGCTCCTCCCCACAGCCTCACCTGATGAGCCAAGACATCCCTGAAGACTGGGACAAAACCCCCGTCAAGGTTCTGGTTGGCAAAAACTTTGAGGAAGTCGTCTTTGATCCCAAGAAGAATGTCTTTGTCGAATTCTGTAAGATTTTGTTTGTCAAAAAAAACATTGTCATATAACTTTAAAGGGAAAGTCAACCTGACAATGTTACATGTGACCTCCCCAATCTAAACATGACATTCTGATATTACATTTGTGAAATAATTGTTATGAAACAGGATCTTGCCGTATTTGTCCATTTCAGGGGGCGTCCATTTTGCCACTTGCTGTCGACGGAAGATGACATCAGTTGCTCAGAACTCAAGCAACGACCAATCAAAGCTCACCTGTTTCTGAAGATGAGTTGTGATTGGCTGATACCTGAGACATGAGCAACATTGATGTCGTCTTCAGTCGACAGCAAGTGGCTGCCTTACTCATATTCCACTAACACAATATTAATAAGAATATCGTATTTAGACCCGTGGGGCTGCATAGAGCATATTATTGCCCCCCCCCCCCTCAAAAAAAGTTGGGGGTTGGCTTCCCCTTTAAATAGTATCTGTTTTTTGTACAACATGACCAAAGGGTTAACCTGTTTAAGGGATGATATAAATTCTGACCCTTTCTTTTGCTTCCCTGCAAAGCGTTCTTCATATCAAAGATTAGATGGTCATGCTTTCACACATACCGCCTCATGGCTGCTCCTGCTGTGTGAATTGTTACCAGACACGGATGCTGAATAGATCCACGTAAAAATAGCTGCTGGATTATTTGCCAGTGATTCCTATCCAAATGTGTGCTATTTTGGCTTGTATTCTTTTAACCAGCAGATGGGGTGTTTAACCACACAACAGGCATCAGCCGCACTAACATTCCAGCTAATGGAGGCCATCTTGTCTAAAATGATGTTTTGAATGTGGCTGTTCTAGCTTGTTGGTGAAAAGCATTTAGAGAATAGCCATGGTTTCATAAATGTTGTTATTGCAGACGCTCCTTGGTGTGGCCACTGCAAGCAGCTGAATCCCATCTGGGAGAAGCTGGGAGAGAAGTACAAGGACAGTGCTGACATCATTGTGGCCAAGATGGATTCCACAGCCAATGAGATCGAGGCAGTCAAAGTCCACAGCTTCCCTACGCTGAAATTCTTCCCTGTGGGAGAAGAACGCACGGTATTTCACTCATCCTTATAACAAGTTAAAACATGCAGCAAACTTTTATTGCACACCCACTATATAATTTGCTGTTTTTTTTTCGGGCACCTGTAAACTTCATTAGTGTTTGTGCTTCCTTGCGTCCCAAGCATTGTCTGTGCTTTTTGATCTAGAATCATGAACTTTGTAGAAATGTGAGCTTGCTGACCTCGATCCTTCTGCATGTTTGGTTAGGCACATTCCTGCTTGTGAGACACCCTGCACTGGCCTTGCTCTTGAGTTGACATTTTCATTTCTGCCTTCAGTTTATAACTTTGGAATGGAATTACTGCATTTTAGTTGGTGCTGTATTGAGACTTGAGAGAGATTTGTCCTTTTCATGCAGCCCCACCACCACAATAGCTCACATCTGAGCAGGTTATTGTTGCAATAGTCGTTCACATTTATGACAAAAATTGATATTTGAACAGGTGATTGACTACAATGGGGAGAGAACACTGGAAGGCCTCACCAAGTTCCTGGAGAGCGGCGGGAAGGAGGGAGGTGCCCCGGCTGGAGATGATGATGATGACAATGAAGAGGATGACTTTGATGCTGAGGTGTGTTTCACGGCTTTGTCGCATCAATACGCCCCAAACCAAAAACGGTTGTTCATGTATGTATATACACGTATACACATATATACGTGTGTGTGTATATATATATATATACGCGTATACACATATACACATGTGTGTATATATACGCGTATACACATATATACGTGTGTATATGTGTATATGTATGTATGTGTGTGTGTGTGTATATATATGTGTATGTATATACACGCGTGTGTGTGTGTATATACACGCGTGTGTGTGTGTATATACACGCGTGTGTGTGTGTATATACACGCGTGTGTGTGTGTATATACACGCGTGTGTGTGTGTATATACACGCGTGTGTGTGTATATACACGCGTGTGTGTGTATATACACGCGTGTGTGTGTATATACACGCGTGTGTGTGTGTATATACACGCGTGTGTGTGTGTATATACACGCGTGTGTGTGTGTATATACACGCGTGTGTGTATATACACGCGTGTGTGTATATACACGCGTGTGTGTATATACACGCGTGTGTGTATATACACGCGTGTGTGTATATACACGCGTGTGTGTATATACACGCGTGTGTGTATATACACGCGTGTGTGTATATACACGCGTGTGTGTGTGTATATAATTTTTTTTTTGAATCTTTTTATTTATTTTTTAGGAGTCATAAGTGTCTTCCCCAAAAACATTGAAAGGTACAAGTCACGGTTTTAGGTTGCAACATTAGACGTGACCCACTTTTTGCCTTCCAAATGGGTATGCTTTAGCTAATCAGATATCCTCGCTCGGGTGACAGAGTGCTGGAGCCTATCCCAGCTGACTGAGTGAACTCAGAGTTGGTTGACAGCCAATCGTAGGGCACGGATAACGACCATTCACACTCTTTCACACCTATGGACAATTTAGTCTTGCCTACCTTGCATGTTTTTGATTTGGGACGTAACTGATGACGCTGAGAAGATGGCACTCAGGCATGGGGACGGGGAGAATATGCAAATTGCAAACTCGACACCGGAAGGCCAGAGGTCATGTTGGGAAATGTCAACTAAAATATGGTCCCGCAAATTTGAAGTGCTGAAAGCATTTCACTGAATCTGAACAAAAGGTGTTAATGTGTCAGGATTACATACAATACAATAATTATTTGCACTCCACCCCCTTTTTTTTTTTTTTTTTGTTAAGCACACCTTCTCAGAAGTCTAATTTTGGTGCAGCCCACCGATGTCCATGAATATCTTCTACAGCTGTTAGAAAATTGTTTACTGGGCTTTACTCGTGGAGACCTAAGCATGCAGTGGCACACGTGCAGTGCTCGCCACTAGCATTAGCGTCATACTTGACGCCCCCCCCCCCCCCCCACAAAAAAAAAGCTGTCATTAGGCTAGGAATGACTGCAATTAGATGTAATGTCTGTGCTGTGGACTAACGTTTTGCTGTACCCACCAAGTTTGTATTTATTTTTTGCATCGATCCTTAAAGTATCAGTTTGACGTTTGTGCACATTGTTTTAGATGAAATGTTTAACATGCATGTCAACTGATTTCCAGGACGATTTGGATGAAGGTCAGGACGAGGACTCTGACCGCGAGGAAGAGAGACACATCGAGCTGTAAAGAGCTGGTAGAAGAGTCCTGCTCCGCCCCCTCC
>NC_135438.1:20092648-20272648 GCF_051991255.1 Vanacampus margaritifer | reverse complement strand
TCTTCAAATATTGTTCACAGAGCGGTCTAAGGCCCCGTCCAGATGGAAGCAAAGCCGTCTTCGTTCCTCAAACAAATCTCGTACACACAGAAGCATTTCAAGACTTGCGCGTGTCCAAAAGAAGACACTGAGGACGTTTAACAGCTGTAATAGATATGCCAAGTCTGGAGTGGCGCTTTAGTGCAGCCACAGGGAGTTAACGCAAACCGTAGAAGTAGAATCAGCGAAGAAGACAAACACTTTTTTTCCTAACTTTATTGCAATCTACAGAACAAACATGACTTTGCATGTATCAAAACAACATGAAAAAGACAAACACAGGAGAAGTGACAATGGCGGGTGATTCAAGTACAACACCGCTTGTTGAACGTGGGAATAAAGTAGCAAAATATTTTGCTGCATAAGCAAGCCAAGGAGGCTGCGCAAAACGACTACGACACGGCTATCCGTCATCGTTGTTGACAGACTGACGGTCCACGCAGAATTGGCACATACATCATCAATCTGCGACAATGCGTCGTCATCGAGCTGCGACCATTACGTCATCACTGGAGGAGTATCCTGCATATGGTGTCCAGACGGACACGTATGGAGCGTGTTTCGATATCTTTCCACTCAGGAGCCCGGTTTCAAAAGTGATCGTTTCAAGCTCCAAAACCGCGCCATCGTGTGGATGAACGACCTAAACGGTAAGAAACTTGTGAGGGTACATTGAAATTGCCGTTTGTGTGGACGGGGCCTTGATATGTGGTGGTGAGCATGCCTCCTTTGTCAAGGTAATCCATTTTACCTCACAGGTGTGGCATATCAAGATGCTGATTAGACAGCATGGTTATTGCACAGGTGCTCTTTAGGCTGGCCACAATAAGGCCCTGTTCACACAGAAGCAAAGCCGGCTTCGTTCCTCAAACAAATCTTGTACAGACAGAAACGTTTCAAGTCATGCGAGTGTCCAAAAGAAGACGCTAAGGACGTTTAATGGCTGTAATATACAGTTAGTCCTCTAGTTACAAACATCTGAGTTGGGAACATTCACAGATAAAAACAAAGGCTGATTGATGTCCATAAAAGCCACATCATACATTATGGTACAGTATTGTACTGTAGTGCCCCTCTCTACCACAACCCCGCCAAGCACCGCCAGTGGCCGGCCACGGTGCACACACTCTTCATGCACTCGATATTGGCGCCACACTGTGAGTACATTTTAGAGGCTCTCCTGGAGGATATTCATGAAAAGCAGCCCTCAGCTGTCTTCATTATCGGCGTAGTAGCAAAACGTAAAATATCTCTTCAGCTTTGAAATCAATTCAATCTGACTCGGCACCAATCACAAATCATGTGCACTTCAGGAACAGTCGGAAAACATTGTTTCCTGAGACCGTTAGTCCCAATATGTAATACTTTCCACTTCAGCCATACATAAACTCAACTAAATAACTCCTCCACCATCTATGTACAGTTAAGCCTTTTTTTTTTATGGCATTGTACTGTGTAAAAATTTAATGTACTGTGAGGAAAAGTGGTTCAGATAATAGATGATGGATGGATGATGTAATTTAATGTGCTTTTTTAATTTAATTTATGTACTGTATATAAAGTATATATAGTATAAGGTGTATAATTTAATGTTTATTTATTTATTTATTTACATATTTTTATTATATATTTTTTAAATTCTGAAACAAAATTTAATGTGATTCAATATACAAACAAATTCAACTTACAAACAACCTCTCGGAACCCATTGTGTTTGTAAGTTCTGGACTACCTGTATATGCCAAGTCTGGAGTGACGCTCTCGCGCTGCCACAGGGAGTTAACGGAAAGCGTAGATGAAGAAGCAGCGAAGAAGGCTAACCACTGATCTGAATAGCCAATAAGCCAAGACTTTTGAAGCCGCGAGGTCGCCATATTGCTCCTCCCAAGAAACGTTTCTTGGCATACGATCCTATACATTTACAGTATCGAAATTAGAGAACTTTTGAGACAGTACTTAGTAGAAACAGCATGATTTATGATGTTTTTAAATCTGTTGAACATAAACAAGAGGACTTCAGACATTTTACAACTTGCCTTAAATCCATGTATAAATTATATGATTAATGACATATACAGGAGGATATTTTTTTTAAATTAAAGAATTATAACTGTAATTCAACAAAAGATGACTTTGCCTAATCTAAAATTGGAGTCTCGGAACTGAGCAATACTGTGGACGAACTGCCCAAACTTATTAAATGAAATTAATTACCATAGACTAAAACAAAGAACATTTTCGTTTTGGAAACGTAAAATGTAGTTTCAGTTAGTTTTTTGTTTTTTTTAAAAGCATTTATTATTATTATTATTATTTATTTATTTATTGATCGTTTTTATTTTATATTGTTAATGAAAACGTTTTTTTGATTTTAGTTTATTTCGTTAGTTTTCGTTAACTAAAATAACCTTGATCCAAACACATCTACAATCCAATTCTACTTCACATAATAAGAATTATGTGCCGCAATCTGGTTTGGTCGAAACGCTTCAGAATCATAGGACTTTGTAATTTGGCTGTCTACTGCAACAACAATGGACTTGACTACCATTTCCTTCCTCCCTCAGAGAGGAGATGCTGTGTCAGAGGAAGCAGAAGGGAGGCAAGTGAGACGGTAGGGTTGGCTAGTCTAATGGGGAACCCTCAAGTATCACACCAAATCTACGTTTACTGAACAATTAAAAGGCAATATAAACGGCTGCAGAGGGTTCACTAGCATGATGTGAATTTGTTTGTTTTTGCAGAAACAAACGGACTCCTTAAAAAGAGAGGGGCTAACAGAAAACTGAGTGGACAAACTAGTGGATTGTGTTCAGCAAGGTTTATTGCCGGGATGCTCTGGTGGTTTGCAAACACTGTCCGATGCATGTGGAGTTCATGGTTATCAAGTACCTCCTATGTCTTTCTATCTTTCCGCCAACCATCAACAACACAGTTGGGAATGAGGCACTGAAAGAACTTTATCCAGCCATCAGCAAAAAACAGAAAGACCACCCAGAATGATTTGGATTAGGACTGGTGAATTTGTAAATACAAATCTCAATTATTTTTTAAATATTAAACATTTGCACTTTTCAATAAGAGGGAACAAACACTTCGGACTCTGTCTTCATGTCTTCAAACTGAACCAACTGGTGCTCAACACCTCTCTGTAATTTTTTCAGCGAGAGACTGGAATCAGTTTGGGTCGGCAACACCACATCAAACACTATCTTTCTAATCACAGGGGCCTCCACCTACAGATGTGGTCCAAGACACATTCGCTTTACACGGCTGACCGTTGTCTGCACGCCAGCATTGAGCAGCATCTTGATTAAATGCATACGATTAAGGTAACAATATGTGACTGCTTCAACATAGTAATGTGTAGATTATAAATTACTCATTAGGACAGCCATTATTGATCTCAAGGCACCATTGTAGTGGCAAAGATGAAAGAAAGAAAAAAAGAAAGAAAGTAGGAAAGAAGGCTAATCTGGCTCTTAGTGTGTTACATTTATGGCATATTAATATTTCAAGATGCATGCTGTACATATGTGAGATCAAAATTAATTGGAAAATCACTCATCAATGACAAAGGGATCACACACTTTATTCTTGTGCATCCACATTTAACGCACAGAAATCTGAGGCCATTGCTCCCTGATGTCACGATTAGAAATTGCATCTGATTGCCTAAGCGATGCTATAGAAAGACCTAAATGTCATTGGTTAATCACAATTTATCAGAGCAATCCCCAGATACAATGCAAACATGCCTCCTGCAATAGCTGTGTGCAGGTTAAAAGAGGAATGCTGGAAAATTCAAAGAAAAAAAAAACATGATTTTTTTGGTAAGATTAAAAAAAAAAGATACCATGAATGTGTATAGTAGTGTAGCAGTACACACAAAAGACAGTGTTTGTATGTATTATGTGGGTATTGTTGGCTTGTTATACATAGAGCAAAGTTATTTAGGCAAAGATTTTTTTTTGCAATGAATCCCCATCAAACAGACTACACTGCCCTGTCCACTTCATTTTGGAAGAAAGAAATGCACATAAGTCAATCAATTACAATATGTTGACTTTAATACACTGATAAACAACAAGGGGTGCCTTGAGATACAAGCTTAATTTATTTTGTGACCAAGCTCGAACACGTGTATCTTAAATCATCTTTTCCTATTAAAATGAATGTAAATGTTCTTAATATGTTCCAGCCAGCTCAAAAAGCTAACACAATTTTTGTAAGGTGTATTTTAATTAGGGAAAAATAATATTGTACTCTGTAAAAGCATTCAGTAATGACATAATTAATCTTTTGATCAATTGCTAACTAATTCTATCTGCCAAACTGCTGATTGTGGTGGCGTTAACTGCCACCATGTAGCACTCATGTCTCACGTTTATGCTTGCAACTCAAAGCAAAGATTAACTGAACTGAATTGCTTTATTTATTGTATTTATTTATTTCTCAACTTGCAAAGCGTAATTTCAGATGACGTAAAGAATGACAGCGACTCAACATATAGCAGCAAAATATTTTACTGTAACAAGATTTGTCTGCACTAAAACAGGGCAATTATTTTATATTACAAATTGGGGAGAAAGGCTTTGATTTTGTGAACATTATTTTTTTCAACACAGAGGGGGCAGCTCTGAGCATGCCTAGCATCAGTCAAAATCTCTACCTTTGGCAAAATGTATACCTTATATTGAATATACCGTTTATATCGCCCAGCCCTAGTACACATACACACATATAGTAAAAGCACACATTGGAATGTTGTCAATTCCGTTTCTACAATTATATTTTCAAATTCTCGCAATTGATCAACTTCATTTATCATTTAGTTATGTTTTAAGATGCTACAGCACACTGATGGAGGATTTGCCCATGTTTACACATTTTTGTAAGTGTTCTATTTAAATAATGTCACAAACGACCATAAGCTCCTCTGGCATTTCTGTATCACATGTAGACAGCCATCGCTAAAGCTATTCTCACTGAATACATCTGTGTCCGCCTCTCCCAGCACTCATCCCCTAATTATTCATAAAGAGCTGAATGGAACATTGTTCGTCGAGACCGTGGCTCCAGTAGACTTTGTGCAATGGGCTGTACACCTATGTGTGTTTGTGAAGCATGGTAAACCAGAGGAGAATAAAGAAAATAAAGATCTCGAAGTAGCTAATGCACAGCCAGCCAACTTTCTAACTGCTAATTAAAATACCTTTGACCAAACAAGTTCAGCTGTCTTCTCACTATTGTTATGGTAATGACGGCTCAAGAAGTAAACTAGTTCCCACCATCAAGTGGGTGACGAGAGAATGTGTTTAGCTTCATCATGTTTTAAGCAAGTATCTCACTGAGCGGCATAGGCTTGCGATGGTGCACACTAGTGTTGTCACGATACGAAAAATTTGACTTACTATACCTGCATAAAATACCTCAATACCGGTACTGATACAGTACCTTGACAAAAGTCTAAAACATCAGAAAAAAAGCAGCAAAACTGACAAAAGAACTTCAAATTATGTTTAATTTTTATTAATTCAAAATAGTAGGACGTATACATGTTAATAATAATAATAATAATGCATTGTATTTGTATAGCGCTTTTCTAGACACTCAAAGGTGCTTTACAGAGCTACTTACGTAGCCACAGGCAGGCTAACGGAAGCGTGGCTGCCAGTGTGCGCTTACAGAAGCGTGGCTGCCAGTGTGCGCTTACGGCTCATCCGACCACCACCAAACATTCGCACCTTCCATACACCAGTGTGAGTAGCACTGGAGGCAATGTGTGTGAAGTGCATTGCCCAAGGACTCAACAACATATGATTTGGGGAGAGCGAGTATCGAACAGCCAACCTTCAAGATGGCGACCGCCGAATTAGATTGAATTGATTTTGAAGCTGAAGAGATATTGTACATTTTGCTACTACGCTGATAAAGAAGACAACTGAGGGCTGCTTTTCATGAATATCCTCCAGGAGAGCCTCTGAAATGTACTCACAGTGTGGCGCCAATATCAAGAACATTTCACATCTACAATTACTGCAGAACTCGGCAGCACATGTCCTGACTAAGACTGGAAGACGAGCGCATATTACACCAATTTTTAAATCTTTGCATTGGCTCCCTGTGCGCTTCAATTCAATTTTAAGGTATTATTATTGGTTTATAAGTGTCTTAATAGTTTTGGGCCGGCACCGACCTTTTAATTATTCCAAGAGTCTGGACACACACATATGGGGAGGCATTGTTCTAGTTTTATGGCCCCTGTCTGTGGAATAGCCTGCTGGAGAACCTCAGGGCTGCAGAGAATGAATGTCTATATTTTTAAGAACAGGCTCAAGACACACCTTTTTAATGTAGCTTTTACTTTAGATTTATTTTATTTTTTTTATCTTAGCTTTTTTTTAATGTTAAATTAAATCTTATGCATCCTGTTTTTAGATGCTAGGGTCTTTTATTATTTATGTTTTGAACATTTAGCATTTTATATTATTATTCCTCTCCTTTTTATTCTTTTAGTATTTCCTTTTTTATAGTTTTAGATTGGTCTTATGTTCTTAAAAATTATTATAGCCTGTTAATCTTACTTTTCCAGTGTTTCCTCAGAGGGAGCCCTCTGCGGCAGAAGCTGGGGTTGGGTCTGCAGCTGCAGCTTTTGGCTCTCTCCTGGCGGAGAGGGCTCCCTGAGATAGTGTTTTCGTTGCTAGGTTGCCCTGTGCTGAGCCTTAGATCATCTGTTGTGTTTTGAATGTTTGTTTATGCACTTCTTTTTTTAAATGCTGGTGGGCTGGGGGGTTTGTTTTTAAACTATGTAAGTAAAACACTTTGAGTTGCATTTTTTTTGTATGAAAGTGCTATACAAATAAAGATTGATTGATTGAAGAGTGCGTGTGGAGTGGCTCTTGTGCCGCTCATTGGCGGACATAGAGGTAGTGCAATACTGTAACATAATGTATGATGTGGCGTGCATTTATATATTAACTTGGATGCAAAACAAAGCTTTTATGGACATCAGTCAGCCTTTGTTCGTATCTGTGAATGTTCATAACTTGGATGTTCATAACTAGAAGACTACCTGTAGTTCATTATTTCCTATGCTACATTTTTTTTAATAAAGTTTACAAAAAAATGTTTTGTAAATAGTTTCTTTACTATTGTCATCAAAACCAGTAAATATTAATGTTCACACGAATCTGCAAATATTTATTCATACACTTAAAAAGATTCCTGTTCTGAGTTTTGTAAAAAAATAAAAAATAAAATAAACACAAGTTTACATATCATTAAATTAATTTCTATATGTCATTAATATTCACATACTATTTAGTCAGATTTTCTTCCCCATTGTCAACACAATCATTACCAACCAGTGAATTAGGCAAAAGATCAAATTGTCCTTTTCTGATTTTCCCTAGATTACATTGACATTTGCAAAGAAGTTGGATGGAAACGTAATGAGGGATACAGAGAGGCAGCAATGGCTGTGGTTCTCTGCACATCCATTCTGAAACCTCCCTGGATAAGCACCCACTTTTGAGATAAAACCCTTGTATCATTCAAATGTTAATAGGCTTTATATGGGCTTAAACCTGCATTTATTATCGTGCAAATTAACCAATTTCCTCATATCTATATGCTGCTGTTAGAGCTGGCATGTTTAGTTGTCTGAACTTAATTAGAATTATTAGAATAAAAGGATAATGGAAGGCAAGTATGGAGGACAAGGGGAGAAAAGAAAAGGGAAAGGTGAAGCTTTTGCAGAAAGTTTCCTCATACTTTCTTTTGAACACGGGAGATTTGTGGATGATTTCATTTTTTTCAGTCTGTTTCCTTTTTTCTAAGCAGTAAAATTGCCATACTTTTTGGGGGAGATGTTTTGCCTAAAGCAGATATGGAGAAATGGGAGTGAAAATTTTTATGATAGCAAATAAAATACAATTGATATACAGTTCGTGCAGAGAACAATCAATGCAAAACAAATCAATTTCAATGGAAGGGGGGATCTGTTAGGGACCCTTGGGGTCTAATGTGTTGAAGCCAGTGCAGGGCTGATGTATCCTCTCAATGATTGAAGCCTTGTGTGTGCATGTGTGTGTGCGTGTGTGTGTGTGTGTATATGTGTGTATTCGTGTAAATAATAATAACAAAATATAAGCATTTAGATGACATGCAGAGGCTATCTGTGTCACCAGATGGTATTGTCCAATCTCTCTCTCTCTCTCTCTCTATATATATATATATATATATATATTTATATATATATATGTATATATATTCTGTGACCAAATTCGTAACTCAGAACACCGTGCCGCCATATATATATAGATAGATAGATAGATAGATAGATAGATAGATAGATAGATAGATAGAGAGAGAGAGATCAATATATATATATATATATATATATATATATCTATATATATATATATATATATATATATATATATATATATGTATACACGGCACGGTGGCTGACTGGTTAGCACGTCCGCCTCCCAGTGCAGAGGACGTGAGATCGAGTCTGGGCTTCGGCCTTCCTGTGTGGAGTTTGCATGTTCTCCCCCTGCTTGCGTAGGTTTCCTCCCACATTCCAAAGACATGCATGGCAGGTTAATTGGACACTCCAAATTGTCCATAGGTGTGATTGTGAGTGTGGATGGTTGTTTGTCTCTGTGTGCCCTGCGATTGGCTGGCAACAGTTCAGGGTGTACCCCGCCTACTGCCCGAAGCCGGCTGGGATAGACTCCAGCGCCCCCTGCAAACCCTTGTGAGGAAAATGGATGGATGGATATATATATACACACACACATCATATATAATTAATATGTAGCCTATAGTCATATACAGTGAAGACAAATCAAAGACTCTTTAACCCAATCGGATGAAAGGGGGCTGAGTTAAGGAGGACTAGTTCAAGACTCAAGTTGTATAATATTAATCACTTTAATCCCATAAGATTTTTAGTGTAGTGCAGAATCTATCACCCACATTTCTTAACTAAATTGTAGAGAGTGAGGTGGAATGAATTGCACTGTAACAAAAGTATTTCTTTAAAAAGTATTTTGCTAATTTAAAATCACACAGATCCATTTTGTTATGTGGAACAACCTTGGGCAGTAGAGAATGTTTGATGGTACTGATTATGTATAAGACAATGGTAATGATCTGGACAATTTCGCCAAAGTAGTCATTTTAATTACAGTTTTGAGTCTGGTGTTCCCAGCAAATTAGTGAATATTTTTCCTAATAAGAAACCTTGTGTGACAAGGGAAGTTCAAGCAGCTTTAATTGGAAGAACATTGCATTCTGTGGTGATAAAGTCACAAATTGAATAGCTGAGAAGAAGCTGGAAATAATCACTTATGATTTTATGTGAATAGGAGATGTTTTAACAATTTGTCCAGAGAGGTGATAATTGTGGTGCATATGATACTCGTCAAGTCAATTATTTCTGGAATAAATACAAAATCAAAGTTACTTGCCAAATATGTTTTAGTGCATTCTATAATCAAGTTTAATGGCTTTTTAGATAAATTCAATAACACAAGTTAGTTACAGTCATTAATCATATTTCACGTCAATATTCCAAACTAAATAAAGTGTACAGCAACATCATGCTAACACAAATCATGGAACCAAACTAGTGGGTCCACTGAGCCTAGGCATTACACTGGCTTAAAAAAAAAAAGATGTTCAACCGTCTGTTATAGCAGGGGTGCCCAAGTCCGGTTCTTGAGAGCCCCTGTCTAGCCTGTTTTAGATGTTTCACTCCTCCGACACACCTGATTCATAGGATCAGAATCGTTGTTAGACTTCTGCAAAGCTTGCTGATGAGCTGCTCATTTGATTCTGGTGTGTTGGAGGAGAGAGACGTCTAAAACAGGCTGATTAGAGGTTCTAGAGGACCGGACTTGGGCACCCCTGTGTTACATTGTGTAATTGTGTATTTATAATTCCATAAATATATGTTAGGAATGCAAAAAAAAAAAAAAAAAGTGTTCATTTACTTGTAGAGTATCACTATCTGAGTGACAGTTTGGAGTGGCAGTAAATTAAACTGGGGAAAATAACAATTAAATTGTAAATAGTAGTTTCTTCTCATTGTCTGAAACAATTTAATCTGTTTACAGTTTCAGAATAAATTATAATCTATGCATCTAGTGTAGGTACAGTATTTGTGTTGGTATCATGTTGAGCCATTGGGAAAATAACATGTAGCCCATTTGGACAGGAAAGCTTCAGGTAAGACTGCAGGGATATGGGAGAAAGTGGCTGGTATATCAAAAAAAACATGATCACTAGAACGGTGAATTCATGGAGAAAAAAGTGCCATTGGTTTGTTACTGTCAGTTACATTGAGAGACAGATGACCTCCATCATACCCACCTTTTTCACAAAATCTGTAGTGTAGGCCTACACACTGTTTGCTTGTCTATAACCGTTTTGCCATTGTACACGTGCCATTCTGGTAAATCACTACCGTAATTATTTTTCTTCTCACCTGTTTCTTCTCTATTTGCCACAGATCTAAACTTCTCTGTTTTTATAATCCAAAAATATGATCTCCAAATTGTTTCTTACTGCACAGTTTTTTCTTTCTTTCCTTTTCTTGTCACTGCCTCTTGAACAACCCCTACTCTGCTCTCCCCAGGCGAGATTCTGTCCATCTGCTGCGTCGCTGTGACAGGACAGTGACAGTGACCACTGACACCAACACAATCAGTCAGAGTCTGGCATTTGGAACAGACAGATTTCTTTCTCTCTGGGTTTTTGAGCAGCGCAACTGCTCACTTGCTGATACGTGGCAAAGACTTTCAGAAGTAGGGTTGTGCACAAATGGGTGGTGACTCAAATAGAATAGCAAATTGGCCGTTGAAAACAAACGCCAAATCACGATTTTTCCATTCTAGTCAGAAGGCATCATCGTATATTGTCATCAGAGAAGACTGTTTGAATGGCCCTTACGTTTCTGTGTATGAAAGCTATGTATTGTACGCGGTTCATTCGAGGGGACGTCCTGAATATTTGGATGGCTAACACTTCACTAACGCTGTGCTAGCAATAAACAGAGTTTGCAAACTTGAACGCCTGATCTGAGAGACGAAATAGCCTAGGGGCTAGCTAGGATGAGGCTATTGCAACATAGATGGATTTAAAATGGGACCAAAGATTAAAAAAAATAACGTTTGTTCTGCCGTTGGCCAAGTCACGGCGCACTGCAGGATCATAGTAATTTTAAACTAAAAAGGTTAACCTTTCCATCTGTTGACAGGCCGGTGCAGACTACGCACCGATACTTTTGAGTAAGTGAATATGGCTTTGTAAACATGTAATCAAGATAAAGTGTTATATTTGCACTCTATTTACTGTTTTGAACAAATTGGATTTTTCATTTGTTCGATGATGATGTTTTTGTTGTTGTTTTTTATGTTGGGCTAGTAGCGAGTGTGGATCTTTGGTGTGAGTCTGAGTTCTATTTTTTAGAACACACAAGCCAATACCGTAGAGCAGTGTCCACAGGCATATTCTTAAAATAAGATACACAAATAACAACACAAACACATTAAACTTGTGCATTATTTTGACACTGCGTGGCATAAGTCTAATGAGGCTGGAGCAATTAAAGGGAATGCGATAAAATTGTGGAAATTGATAAATTGATAAACTATCTGGCTGACAAACCAAACTGAGTAAAAAGGATCTAGAACTTAACATCAACAATCAACTTATGAAATATCCCGTCACATTGGCTGCAGAATTTAACTCTTTCTTTATCAAATCTGTTCAAGACATCTCATGTCTGTTTACTGCACCTGATTGCGTTTCTCATCCTGTCAATCAGGATCAACCCATTTTTAATATAAAATAAATTTCAGAAAGAGAGGCAATTACAATTATTTCCACTTTTAACAATTCTAATGCCAAGGATGTTTATGGACTTGACACCATTTTTTTTAAAACAATATGTGGAGTCTCTGGCCGATCAGGCAACTAGTAAACCTGTCCATCAGTCACTCTATGGTTCTGTCCAACTTTTCAAATTTTCAGCTTTAGGACTTTAAGATTTGCCTGCTTTATATATAAGTGTCTCCATGGTCTTGCTCCAATGCCACCCAAAGAATAAAAAAAAAAAAAAGGACAGTGAAAGGCATGAGCACCAGTGCTTGTGACAGAGGGGCCTGCGAGATTCCCCACAGGCGCACCGTGTTTGGGAGGAATGTGCTGTCTGTTGGTGGGGGGGATATTTGGAACAGTCTGCCTTCCACAATTGGGGAATGTCCCACATACTCATCCTTTAAAGGAAGTCTTAAATGTTGGCTGAAGCACAATCAGAAGTGCGACCATTAACTCTTTTTATATTGTTTTGTTTTTATCTTGTCGTCTTACTGTGACATTCTGTTGTGAACATTGCAATGTTCTTATTTGTTTTATATTGACTTTGTATTGCTTTGTGATGTGCATTTTAATGTATTTATGTATAGGGGAATGCAGATGCAAAGTAGCAACTGCTGCTAGAATCTGGC
The DNA here is from genome assembly GCF_051991255.1 of Vanacampus margaritifer. Lineage (NCBI taxonomy): Eukaryota > Metazoa > Chordata > Actinopteri > Syngnathiformes > Syngnathidae > Vanacampus > Vanacampus margaritifer. Next base: position 20,260,085 of record NC_135438.1, on the reverse strand, counting down.
ATATTTACTTTCCTTATTGTTCATTAATGTGCATTGTCCCTTTCAAATAAAATGAAATGAAATTTGTGAGTGAGAAACATGCCAAATCAATATGAGTATGAGAATGTATTCTTTTTTTTTTTTTTTAACTTAAGTCAAGAGAAGGTCTGACGTTTTAACTGACAAGGATGTAATTGCAAACCATAATGCTTGATGGTGATGACACTGGAAAAAAAAAAGAGAGTATGTCAAGCGGGCAGCAGAAGTACACAAGTCTGCAAGTTCTTTTTTTTTTCTTTACTTTTACTCCATTACACATAACAAGAGTGCAGATTACTTAAACACTGCCGTTTTTGTTTTGTAACATAGTGATATTGTAACGTGGGTACCAAAGTGTATTCTCTTGACTCTCTATAAACTTTGGCACGTCCTGCCGCGTTCGGTCATGTGACAGCATGCTACCAATAAGAGCCGTCGGTGGGCAGGTGTACGGAAGTAGCCAGGGAACGCCAGGTGAAATATTTGTTGCTGCTATGAGAGCCGACTGCCAGTGCCGGACTGCGTCGTTTAACTGCCGTATTCATTATGAAAAGTCGAGTTGGCCAGGCTTTGAATTGATGGTGAGCTAAGTCCAGGTAGATTCCACACCGAAGATTGAACTCAGCCTAAGCCATTGGAGATTCCTGCCAGGAACCCGAACAACCTGCTCTGTTCGGGCTGGTAGGAGGCTCTCGTAGCAGCAACAAACATTTCACCTCGCGTTCCCTGGCTACTTCCGTACACCTGCCCACCGACGGCTCTTATTGGTAACATGCTGTCACATGACCGAACGCGGCAGGACGTTCCAAAGTTTATACAGAGTCAAGAGTATACACCCTCACAACAGGCTGGAGTTGGTACCCATGTTACATTATCTTTTGTATTGAGAATTTGCTTGCTGTCTGAACATGGGTTTTGTGTCTCAGAATATTTACTGTATATCAATCAGCTTGAAATCTTAACAAATGTAATCATTTGATAACAAACACCCATGAAGGCTTTTCCACTTCCTTATGAAATGTTTTCAGTAAAAGACATTTTAAAACTATTTACAATCATCATCATAAAATTATATCAATCATAACGATCAATTCATTGTGTGCTGACATAGATCATTAACCGATCATTAAATTATTGTGGCCATTGCTTGAGCCAAATGTCAATCTCCAGGTTAGTTATAAAATACACTACACTAACAATGGTCATCAGTCCTTTAAATGTTGTCTGCTTAGCCCATTATGCTCATGGTTTGTGCCTGAAGGTGTTGCTCAGTAAAGTGGCAACCCTACTCCCGTGGGATCCAGGGCCAATGTCATCCAAAACTCAAAATAATTCCATGTCACCAACCCTTTTGGACCTGAAGTCCAATTTAGTTCTATAAGGATAAAGTCAAATTTAGTTCTATAAGGATGTATAAGTGCAGACTGAAGGGACAGAAATTGTCCGTATTATATATATTGCTAAAAGAAAGAAAAAGAAAAGTCAAAAGGAAGTAGAAGAAGAAATAAAGATGCGGAAGAAGTCTATAGTCGCGTGGATGTAACTTAACTGTAGCAGATAGCATGTAGATACGACAAAGATTTGCTATTTAGAGCAGAAAGACGCGCAGTAACCGACCAGGATCCTACCTTTGGCTACAATGCGACACAGAATTCTAGTTGAGGTAAGCCATTTAAACTACCGCTTAAAGAAAAGCTTTGCTCAAGAGGAAGTTTCATTAAACCAGAACTTCCAATTTTCCAGTGTGTGTTTGCATGTGTGAATTGTTTGAAAGGTAGACCCACGTTCCGCTTGCATAATAACACAGCCCATTTTAATGTTATAACAATCAGCAGCTCAGAGCAGCTAATGCTAGAACTTTTTGTGTAACCTCTGGGCTCCTTTGGGGAGTACTTTGAATAACAGAAGAGTACATTTAAACAACGTTCTTGAGTTTTTGAATGGAGTGCGGGCTCAGGCATATTTCCAAGGTTTCGTTTTTTTTGCAAAAAAAATCCCAAAACAACAAATTTTGAATTTTGAATATATATATATATATATATATATATATATATATATATATATATATATATATATATATACTGTATGTGCAGCGAGAGAGGAGAGAGAGCGCTAAATATGCTTTTTTTGTGGAAGACTAAATCAGAATATAAAAGAATGACAATGTTTGCACTGTGCAAGAGTTAAAAAGTTTTAAAGACTCTTTAAGAGTGTTTAACCACCACATGACTGTCTTATCTCTCTCAGCATGTCCCCTGATGCTGTAAAGGCATGGTTGGTGGTGGTGCATACAAAACGCCCCACCGACAGTTGAAGCACATACACCTTTTAGTTTCTTACTGAGCCTTTCATGTGACATTACAATGCAATGTGTGTCATAAGTGATAATAACAAAACCCGCTCAACAATGCACCCAAGTGACACATAAGTATGGCGGAAACAGAATTAATCATTATTTCCGTGATTCATATTACTCAGTATGTAAAGGGATTAAGGGTCTAATTATTCATTGATTATGTTGGTAGCTTGAAAACGTAGTGGGTTTAATCTCATGAAAAATTTAATTGGATCCTACTTCCTTGGGATAGACTGACACACACTCTCTACCTCCAAGCATGTGCATGTCCTCAAATAAATCTAAAACCCATTACATAAGCCACTGGTGACTTGTTAGCATTGAAATGATTTACAAATTCACTGCTGTGCCGCTGCTGTGCTGAGATGTGCCGTACTGATGTGGCAGTGGAATTCACATCATAAAAGAATATGATCAGCACTGCATACTTTTATGCCCTGTATGTGAGTGGTTTTAATTACAGTACAAATCCAAGATGATAAGTTCTTTTGAATTGCTCAGCGTGTGACAATTTATAAGAAGGTTAGAGAAGTGGGGGACCCAACCAGTTTGTTTCAATGATACACTAGTGGCCTGCTCCGATCTAGAAGGTGCCTTGTATTTAGATCTCTTATCTGTAATAGTTTATCTTGCACTAGGAAATTCCTGTGGGACACTTTGAACCCAACACAATAGTGGTAGGTGAGGCACGGAAGAGCAATTGATGTACCACTACAATGATATATGACAGATTGGAGTTTCTTTTTTTATTATTATTTTTTAATGTGTTATCTTTTTATGTACTGTTATTTGTTCAATAGGTTTTGTAAAGTTTCACACCATCTCCTTATCATTTTTTTTTAATTTAAAACATATTTTTAAGTCTTGAAAAGTCTTGCGTACATGTAAACAGAGGACTGAGGAGGTTGCGATAAATCAATTAGATTTGTCTACTACTTATTGTTGTTGTTTTTTCCATGTCAGTAGACTGGCAGTTGTTTTTGTTTCTTTACACACAAGTACAAACATTGTATTTTCTTGGTTTGATACATTATATTTGATTTCTCTATTTTTTTTGAGTCTGCTTTGGTTTACAAAATTTAGCATTTAGGCCTCCCTGACACTCAATACATGTATTCAGTGATGCTGTGCTATTATATTACAGCATTGAAAATGCCCACAGTGCAGAAATAGAAAAATGTTATGTTTTTTCTTTCTGTCATTAATTAATCAGCAATCGATCATTTAAAGGCTGTGGCAAACTTCCTATTTATGAAAGTGGGACACACTATACATATCAAAATCTCTTACTGACTAGCGTAGTTATATGAACATCAAATAATAATGTCACTGTTCTTTTTTGTACAGTTACACGTTTTTTGTGGATTTAATTTTTAATGTGACATGAATCGCCATGTTCCCATTTATGTACTGTCATGCTGGACAACGTAACACTTTTCACGATTAGCTGCTCCACTACTCGTCACTGTGTTGTCTTTTTGGTCGGCTGAATCAGTCGAGACAAGAGACATTTGCACTTGTAAAAATGTAAAGCAGTGGTTTGATAGCAATATTACATTGCTTTAAATATATATCATGTTTTGATCTGTATTTCCTAAGTACTCCATACTGTATGAGTCTTTTGAAGAATATATTAGTTTTAAAAAAAAAAAGTTCCGACAATAAATGTGAGTGAACACTGTCTGTTGAGGCTGGTCCATCTTTTGAAATAAACCACAAAAGGCCAGGTCCATTTGTTCAAATGGTAGTTTTATCAGAAGCGGCTATTTTATATTGTCACTGGATCTTATTGAATAAAAACATGGCCATGTAATGTTAAGAGTTGATTTAATTCCTTGAATTCAAAGCAAATATACTGTAATGCTTCCTCTCATATCCTTGAAGAAGAAAAAAAAGCTCTGTTTTCTATTTTTCTTTTTTAAATGGTGCACGTTTTGACTATCGAAAGCCTAAGTCAGAAATTTTAGGCCATTTACTGTACATTACTTCAGTCTACTCCATCTGTTTCTGTTGTGTCTTTCTTTTCTTTTCTTTTTTGTGACTAATAAGTTTTTCCTGCCTGTCTCTTGTTTTTCTCCCTCACCTTCCGGTTAATTTTAAATTGTATCTCCAAACACATAATTGGTTTTCTTCCTATCCCTTTACTGGATTGGCTCTTTCTCTAACCACCTGCCTCCAACAGCATACAAAACGCGATGCATATTCTTTCATTTATAAGATGTTGTGCTACAGTCAATTAAAATGCGCTCTTCAGATTAAGAAGAAGCAACATATCAGGCAGTACAGTAATTGTGTTTCAATTTGAATAATTGTATTTATTTTATCGATGTGCACATGCCATGTGTGTACAATGTTGTACATTTTAAAAATCACTTGTAAATTAATTATAAGTCAGTGATTAGGGGGCTGGTCTTAATTGTAAGAATATCTCATGTGTTTCAGTATTTAAATGATATTCAGTTTCCAGTTTCCGAATAACACCCTAACACTTATGTATGGAGTAACGATTCTATACAGTGGCTTGTGAAAGTGTTATTCCCCCTTAAACTTTTTCAACATTTCAGGCTTCAAACATAAAGATATACAATTGTGATGTGTTTGTGAAGATTCAACAAGTGGGACACAATCGTAAATTGGAATGAATGAAATTATACAATATTTTATTTAAACTTTTTTTTAAATGTATTTTATAAATGAAAGCAGAAAAGTAGGGTGTATGAAAAAAAATCCACCCCCTTTTCCCTCAGCGCGGCCAACTGACTGATAATTTTTGAATGACTCAATGTTGACCTAACTGACTGATGATGATAAATAAAGTCCACTTGGGTGTAATCTTGTCTCATTATAAATATACACTTGCTCTGCGATGGTCTCAGTGGTCTGTTAAAAGAATATGACTGAATATGGCACGATCTGCCTTCCAAGCTGGTTACATCTGTGTCTTACACATCTTGTATATCTGGCTCTTGAGTGGCATGCCTTTGATTGCAAGATGTCTCTGCCCTCGGGGTAGAGGGACATGCTTCAAAGTCATAATACAGCACAATGGCTCCTTGTTGTCAGGTGATTAGGCATACTGTTGTGTTGTCTGTCTTTCAAATAACAATGCATGTCAGAGTTGACGAATGAGCCGCAGTGTTTTGTCTTGTAGACCTTTTCGGTGCGATGAGGACGTCATTATGTTCATTTGGGATTTGCCAGAAGAGGCACCTTTTAAAGATAAAAAAAAAATGTATTGCTTTCCTTGTCCTTTGCTGAATATGGGATGACCATGTGCTGAGTTGTGAGTGATACATAAAAGTATAGTTAATGATGTGTAAATGTCAGCATTAAAAATAAACATGTTGGTTGGTATCTGTCTCACACACAAAAAGCTTTGCTACATCCTGCCAAACTCTCTGTACAAACACCCTGGCTGTGACTGAGCCCGCTTTCTTTTAGCACTCACATTTTGTTCGTGTCATTGTGACAATTTAAATTTTTTTGTAGATGCACATAAACAAATGATCCAAAACAGACTAATCTTCCTAAAAAAAGGTTGATCTATTGTTAGAAGTGAAATGCCTCAAGTCTAACTTCCGCAACTATTGCTGTAAAGTTAAAACGCTAATACATTTAGACTACACATATCTTGAGGGCATGAATTGGCAAATAAGGGAAGATGTTAGGAATGTGAAGGAGAAGAAGGTCAGTGCTGGGCTGGGGGTTTGGCTATCAAAGGCTTTACTAGGTCAAAGAAAATAAAGCCCAGGGGCAAAGTCTACTGTCTCACCCAGTGTGGTGGGTGCCAACACTGAGACAAGTTTTAGCCTCTGACCTTGAATCGCTCCACATTTTGAAAGAGGTTAGAAAGCACATCTAACCCCCTGTTTAGTATGTCGAATGGAGATGCTTGTTCAAACTGATTTTTTTTCTTTTCTTTTTTTCCCTGAAATCTTGTAACTTTTATAATGTGTAAATTGGTGGAATGGTCATGTCTCGCTGGTAATGAAACTGAACTTTGGAAGCACATTCTCACACCATCCACTTCAAGAGCTCTATCAGCAAGTGTGCAAAAGTATAATCCTCGGTATTGATTGTTTATTATTAGCACAGAGTTGTTTCGAATATTTTCATGATGCTTCATCATCAAGAACAGGTAATACAGCCCTTGAATTTATAATTTTTTGCAAGTGTTCCTAATGGTGGCTAAAGTAATGGTCTCAAATTTACAATTCCTAAATTTTTTATAACTTGGCAATAGCCAGATTGATAATTGTGATTTATTCAAGGAGTTCTCCACAATAACAATCAGGGACTGCTCCACGGTGATATGCTCGGGAAAGACGGGGCATTCTGTACACCACTTCGAGCTGATGAGATGATGCAGCATCGTGTGCTTGTTTACCTAACTTGTTTTGACCAATCACGGTCACGGATGAAAATGTCATCTTCCTTCTCGTCGTAGGAAAAAAAAAAGCATGAACATCTTTACCAGCTAAAAATGCACGAAGCCCCTCTTGCTGTTTAACATTCAACAAGGAAACGGTGAGTAGTTCTGCAAGAACAAAATTAATTGAGAGCGTCCATTCATCCATGTTAGGTTACTTTTTATCCCACGGTGTCGACGCTTCCTGGTTTCGTCACAGCTGCATTTCCCGCTCCGAAACACAATGTTACTTTGTGACTGGTCCAAACCACCGGTGGTTTTTATCGGTGAAAATCAGCGGGCTTGGTACAAGATGTATTCTCTGGAGTTTGTGAACTCACAAACGCTGCGAGAGTTCAGTTTATAGAGCAAGGTTTCATTTTTTAGTCATTTAGTAGAAAAAATGAGCAGCCTGAAACTGTTTTTGCCCTATTTTCGCTCAGTTCAATGGACATTGTGCTGATCCTTCTGATGTGTGTTCATTGTCCACCTGGGGGCAGTATACTACGGACTTGATGCCGATGTGTCCAGGTTGCACGAGGGCGCCAACGAGTAGATGTTGGACATTGTGGTGTTGTGCAAACAAAGAGTGAAGCTGCTTTTATGTCACGTTCCCTAGTGGCTACTCATCAATGCTTACTGACACAAAAGTCGCATGTTTTGTTGTGGTCTGCAGGCTCCTGCGAGGCTTGGTCCCCAGGAAAGCTTTGACATTCCTTCTATGACGTCACACATGACGCAAATACAGTGAACCCCTGGCAGGGCTCGGCCCCCAACAGCCATTTATCCGCCAGTAATTGGCGCCTCCGCTTAACCTTAACAGTCAGATTCCATGAAGTGCATAAGAAGACTGCTAGTTTTCTAAACTAGGGTGTAGAACAACAAAAACAAAGCCTCAAGACCAAAGGTTTGCAACCTGCGGTTCCAGATTCACATGGGTCACTTTTATCTTTCTGCTGCCCCTCTGACTTTGTAATTTCAAGAATGAGTCTTTCATTTCAATGTGTTTTTATTTCACTTTGTTCGCTTTTCAAATTGAATAATTAATTGGAAGATTATGGTGCTCTTGTAATATTTAAAAAGTGTTTTCTTTTTGGTGTCAGATTTATTTGCCCATTTTTGCCTCCACTAGGTAAACCATGGAGCAAATGCAAGAAAAACATTTATTTTTTATTTTTTATTTTTTATGGAATTCAAAACAGCCATTGCTCACGCCTCCCAGATGACAGCTACAAGTGGCTCAATGCATCCCAAAGGGTCACTGTCACAGACCCCTCCATCATGATGATGCAAGGGCTCACTCACCAAGATGTTATAAAGACTTTGTATAAGTACACATACATCATCATGTAATATCTTTGATTGCTTTGGTGTACATCATCCGCCTATGAAAGTTCTGCGCTGTGAATATAGTGAGACCGCCTCACTGAGACGGTTAACTTGGAACTAATATACTACTTCTTCTCAAAGGATGCGCAGGTGAGAAATTCTTATATATTAAATATATATATATATTTTTTGCAATTGCTTGTATGTGTGTATGTACCATGTGCCTACATGAGCTAAATAGCGCTAAGAATTAAACGATTTTTACCCTTGTGATGTACGAGGCAAGTTAATACATGTAAACATTTGTGTGCACTGTATGGCGAGAAAAAGGCCCATAAAATCTAAAATACTGGGGCATTCGTTTTGTTATTTTTGGAGGTTGAAGTTGACATAAATAGAGATGTGCATGTTAATTTTGATGAGGATTATTTGCCTTTTTGTGTCAGTAAGTGACGTTTAGCTTTTGTACATTCAGTTGTGCTCCTTGGTATGTAAATAAAGCACAACTGTTTATGTACTTTTCCAAACTTTAGATTCAAGATAATTTGCAATTGCAAAAACATCAAAATTAATGACGTCTTTTAGGCTCTGTTCACACTTCAAGTCAGGGCAATTACAATGTGTGTTATGTATCTTATTGTTTCCTTATTAATGTGAACTAGGACTGAAACTAAGAATTATTAATCTCTCAATTATTTTGTCATTTAAATCATGGATCAGATATAAAAAAAAAACATGTATGAACTTAAACATTTTCATTCAAAAACAGGACATCATTTCAAATTGACAGTGCAGAAAATGCAAAAAAAAAGATTGTAATTCAGTTACTGTTTTGGTCGTTGATCATTATTGTAAAGGCAAATGTTTTATTCAATACAAAGATAATAAGGCTGCAAAAATTAGAATAATATTTACTATTTACAAGCTGAAATTTTGACTATTGGACAATTTTAAATAAATAAAGGCTATCTAAACAATTAATCGATTATCAAAAATAATAATTTAGATAATAAATTTGTCAAAATGGTTGCACTTCAAACATGAACAGTACAATTCTGATTTCTGTTGCCAGTGTCTACACGACGATGAAGTGGCACCTGTCTTGGCCTTTAGTCCTGCTGGGAGTGTTGTGCAGCGGCACTCTGACACAAATTCCAGAAATCAGTATGAACACCCAGCACTTCTATGCCACTCAGTCAAATGTTACGCTGCACTGCCATGTTGATAGCACTTCTCCGTACCTGGAAATCAAGTGGACTAAAGTTGAATGTTCATATTATAAAAAAAGCAAGAACATATCTTGTTTTGGAGAAGACGAGAAAAAAATTTCAGGTTATGGAAAAGGCAAGCAACAATTATTAGGTTATGGAGATGGCATCATTTCGTTTATCAACGGTCACACCCATGATGAACTCTACAAACCAATGGAGGGTAGGGTAAAGTTCACAATAGGACATCCGGAAAGAGACGCCTCCATCAACATCACTGACCTTCAACTCTATGACACAGCTGTATACATGTGCAAGGTGAAGACGTCCTTCGGAACGGACTACATTTTGGTGAATCTGACAGTCATTGATCCTCCCACTCAGCCGCAGTGTCACGTGGAAGGGAGCGTTTACGAAGGCAGCACCGTGGCGCTCACATGCGCATCCTCATACGGTACTTCTCTGAGGTACACCTGGGTCAAGACCAGCGGAGATTGGGCCTTGCCCACTGATGCCATGGTGGACGACAAAGGAAGCACCTTGCGTTTGCGCCACCTCTCTGAAGCGGACTTTGAACGCTATTTCTGCATGGTGGCCAACCCTATGCTCAACACGGTGGACACCAAACACTGCGAGGTCGTTTTGACGCCTCAGCTGACAACCAACATGTTAGCTGCCATCTTGATGGCCACCTGCTTCACCATGCTCATTGCCATTATTGGCACCTTCATTTATGTCATGATTAGTATCAGCTGTGCTGTTTACGTTGCAGTTGCTGGGGAGACAGCTGGTGGGCGGAGCCCGCCACACTCACCTGTAACCCGTTAGCTCATCAGGCCAAGTTAAAAGCCTGAGAGAAACAGCAAGGAGTGTCGGGATATTCCTCTGTGACACTACTCACTTGACCCGACTGGTAAAACGCTTATCCGAGAACCAGCTGCTGATCTCCATGACTTACCTTTTTGCTGCCACTGTGCATGCTTTTGAGTTTGTTTGCTATCCGCCTGTGTGCGTGAGTTTGTGTTTCCTTTTGTCCGCCTGTGTGCGTGATTTTGTGTTTTCATTTATTACTATTATTAAATCTAAGTTATCCGCATCCCTGCCCTGGCTCGCCTTCCTCTCTGCATCTGGGTCCTCCTTTCTCAAGCCGTGACAGAATATCCCGACCAGTTGTGGACCCCGCAGATCCCAACAGCCTGTGCCAGGCCATGGCCAGCCATGGGCGCTTACTCGGACAGCACGAACTATATTTCCGCGAGCTGAAGGAGGCACTGTCGACGCTGACTGCCCAGATCGGGTCGCTCACCTTGAAGGTGGAGCAGAGGCCAGAATCCACGGCAGCAGAGGAGTTACGTGCAGCCGTGGCGTCCCAATCAGCTGGCAATGCTGTAGCTCAGGAACCCAATATTCCCCATCCTCCCCGCTACGCTGGCCAAATTGGGGGTTGCGACCAATTCCTTCATCAGTGCAGCCTGGTTCTAGATCAACAGCCGCACACCTTCCCGACTGATGGCGCCAAGGTCGCTTTCGTAATGAGCCTACTTTCCGGCCAGGCGGCGCTATGGGCGATGGCGGTGAGTAAAGCCAATCCCGAGCTCCGAGCTTCATTTTCTGCCTTCCTGGAGGAATTTAGGAACGTTTTCAACCACCCCGTAAAAGGGAAGGAGGCGGGCAGCCGCCTGCTGGACCTCCGACAGGCCGACTTGTCCGTGGCAGAGTACTCCATCTCCTTCCGGGTTTTGGCCGCCGAGAGCCATTTCAACGAAGCGGCGCTGCGTGGTATCTTCCGGCGGGGACTCAGCCCGCGAATCAAGGATGAGCTGGCAGCACGGGACGAGACGTCCGGTCTGGAAGAACTCCTCAACCTGGCCATCCGCTTGGACAATAGATTGCGGGAGTGACGGCGGGAGCGGGAGGAGGACCGACGACCAAAGGAGGCAGACACGGCTGCTTCACCGTTTTCGACCACGTCCGCGGGGCGCTTCTTCGGCGCCTCGCCTCCCGACGCCTCGTGGCGACGCCCTCCGACGGGAGATGGTATCGAGCCAATGCAGCTGGGGGGAGGACGGCTCCCTGCGGCGGAACACAGGAACCGATGGAGAAATCAGGTGTGCCAATAATGTGGTCGGCTCGGACACCAATCGGCCACGTGTTGGAGGCGGCCGGATAGACGTCGGGACATCGCACCCGTTCCAGCTGCAACCACTCAACCCCAACGCAACGACCAGTGTGAGTACTCTCAGTCTCCAGGAGCATGTGACCCTAACAGTCCATTGGACACTAAAAGACTACAACTGTCGGGAGAAATGACTTGGGGTGGGGTGAATGTAAAAATGACGGCGTTGGTGGACTCGGGGGCGGATGATTGTATTATCGACCCGAAAATTGTCAACATCCTAAAATGTCCGATGATTAGACTCGAGAAAACAAAGGAGATGTATGACCTTAATGGGCGCCTCTTGGGGGTGATTACCCATAGAACAGAGGGTCTACACCTGCGCTTATCAGGAAATCACGTGGAGACTAGACAGTTTTTTATTATGCCCTCCCGGTCAGCCCCAGTGGTCCTGGGTCTGACTTGGCTGGCCAGGCACAACCCAGACATAAACTGGGGCAGGCCTAGGTTAGAGAGGTGGAGCTTGTTTTGTCACTCCCATTGCCTGCGGTCAGCGGTGGACTACCACGGTGGCCCAGCGAAGGCAACTGGGGAATCAATTAACCTGGAAAATGTGCCAGCGGAATATCACGATTTACGGGAGGTGTTTAGTAAAGACCGGGCCTTATCTCTCCCTCCACATCGGCCTTATGATTGCGCGATAGAATTGCTTACCGGCGCACCGCTGCCTAGTACACGCCTATACCAAATAGCTAAGCCGGAACTCCAAGCCCTTAAGGAGTATGTCACAACATCGCTGGCTGCCGGTCTTATTCGGCCTTCCAAGTCACCGCTAGGGGCAGGATTTTTCTTTGTGGAAAAAAAAGACAAGACCCTTCGCCCCTGCATCGATTTCCGTGGTTTGAACGATATTACAATTAAAAACAAATACCCATTGCCACTGATGGATTCAGCCTTCGCTCCCTTACACTCTGCTACGGTGTTTACTAAATTGGACCTTCGTAGTGCCTACTACCTGGTTAGGATAAGGGAGGGTGACGAATGGAAAACAGCTTTTAAAACACCCATTGGGCATTTTGAGTATTTAGTTATGCCTTTTGGCCTCTCAAACGCCCCCGCAGTATTTCAGTGTTTTATCAATGACGTCTTGCGTGACATGCTTAATCATTTTTGTTTTGTTTATCTGGACGACATTTTGATTTTCTCCAGAGACCTAGCAGAACATCAGCAACACGTTCGGCTGGTTCTGGAGCGGCTGCTGGAAAACCGGCTGTACGTGAAAGCAGAGAAGTGTGCATTTCACACCCGTTCGGTCCAGTTCCTCGGGTATATTGTGGAAAGAGGTCAATTGAGGGCTGACCCGGCCAAGATCCAGGCCGTGGTCGAGTGGCCAACACCCACGTCTAGAAAACACTTGCAGAGATTCCTGGGGTTCGCTAACTTCTATCGTCGGTTCATCCGCGATTATAGCTTGAAAGCGGAACCTCTGACAAGGCTTACATCTACAAAAATTCAGTTTATTTGGACTCAGCAGGCTGGGGCCGCCTTTGTTAAATTGAAGTCATTGTTTTCACGTTCACCGGTCTTGATACACCCTAACGAAACTCTTCCATTTGTCGTCGAGGTTGACGCTTCAGAGACAGGAGTGGGGGCGGTGTTGTCCCAACGATCCCCGGTTGACCAGAGGCTGCATCCCTGCGCTTTCTTCTCTCGTCGGCTCAACCAGGCAGAACGCAATTACGATGTGGGCAACCGTGAGCTGCTGGCCATAATTTTTGCCTTGCAGGAGTGGCGGCACTGGCTGGAGGGCGCGGCGGAACCCTTCCAAATTTTCACGGACCATAAAAACTTGTCATACTTACGGTCCGCTCGGAGACTGAATCCCCGCCAAGCACGCTGGGCCCTGTTCTTGACGCGTTTCAATTACTTCATTACCTACCGACCTGGATCCCGGAATACCAAGCCGGATGCCCTGTCCCGCTTGCACGGTCCGGCCGCCGAGGGGTCTCTACCCGGACCGATTGTGCCGGAGTCCAGAGTATTGGGAGCTCTCCAGTGGGAGGTTGAGCGGAGGGTGGTGGAGGCAGCTGACGGCAGGCAGACCCCGGTAGCGTGCCCTGGCGATAAGTTGTTCGTGCCCACTCACCTCCGGCCAGAGGTGCTGCAGTGGGGGCACGCATCGAGGGTGGCATGTCACCCAGGGGTGGGTCGCACGCTGTCCCTGGTGGCGCAGAGATTTTGCTGGCCCGGGCTGCGCAAGGACGTTGAGGACTATGTCGCGTCTTGCGCGGCGTGTGCCCGTAATAAGTCCTCTCGCCTGAAACCATCCGGCCAGCTCCGTCCCCTGCCCATTCCCCACCGTCCTTGGTCGCATGTGGCGTTGGATTTCGTCACCGGGCTACCTCCTTCCAACGGGCAGTCGGTAATCTTGACAGTGGTGGACCGGTTTTCAAAAATGGCCCACTTTATCGCCCTGCCTAAATTGCCCACCTCGCTGCAAACAGCTGATGTCCTGATAAAGGACGTTTTTAGGATCCACGGGATACCAGTGGACCTCGTCTCCGACAGGGGGCCTCAATTCGTGTCCCGGGTGTGGAAGGCCTTCTGCAAGTCCTTGGGGGCTACGGCTAGCCTGTCTTCAGGCCACCATCCCCAATCTAATGGGCAGACGGAGCGGGCCAACCAGGACTTGGAGTCGGCACTCCGATGCGTATGCCATCAGCACCCTTCCTCGTGGGCGTCCCACCTCCCGTGGGTCGAATACGCCCACAACACTCTCGTATGTTCTGCCACAGGGTTGTCCCCGTTCCACGCGGCCTGTGGTTATCAGCCCCCCTTGTTTCCTTGCCAGGAGGGCGTGGTGGCCATCCCCTCGGTCCATACTCACCTCCACCGGGCTCGCAGGGTTTGGCAGGACACCAGGAAGGCCCTGTGCCGCACCTCGGACCGCAACAAGCGGCTCGCGGACAGGCACCGGCTTCCGGCACCATCCTACCGACCGGGTCAGAGAGTTTGGCTCTCCACCCGGGACCTGCAGTTGGCAGGGAGCTCCAAGAAACTGGGGCCTCGGTTTGTCGGCCCGTTTGAGGTCGACTCCGTGATCAACCCGGTGGCAGTTCGGCTCAACCTGCCACCCACGCTCAAGGTACACCCAGTTTTTCACACGTCCTTGCTCAAGCCGGTCTCGGCCAGCCCATTGTGCCCGCTGGCCGCGCCCCCACCACCTCCCCGGGTCGTCAGGGGGCAGCCTATCTACACGGTTAGGGCCATACTGGACTCTCGTAAGCGCGGCAGGGGGATGCAGTATCTGGTCGACTGGGAGGGGTACGGCCCCGAGGACCGCCAGTGGATCCCCCGCTCCTGGATTCTGGACCAGTCACTGGTTCGCGACTTCCATTCGTCACATCCTTCTCTGCCAGGTGGTCCGCCTAGGGGCGTTCGTTGATGGGGGGGTACTGTCATGATTAGTATCAGCTGTGCTGTTTACGTTGCAGTTGCTGGGGAGACAGCTGGTGGGCGGAGCCCGCCACACTCACCTGTAACCCGTTAGCTCATCAGGCCAAGTTAAAAGCCTGAGAGAAACAGCAAGGAGTGTCGGGATATTCCTCTGTGACACTACTCACTTGACCCGACTGGTAAAACGCTTATCCGAGAACCAGCTGCTGATCTCCATGACTTACCTTTTTGCTGCCACTGTGCATGCTTTTGAGTTTGTTTGCTATCCGCCTGTGTGCGTGAGTTTGTGTTTCCTTTTGTCCGCCTGTGTGCGTGATTTTGTGTTTTCATTTATTACTATTATTAAATCTAAGTTATCCGCATCCCTGCCCTGGCTCGCCTTCCTCTCTGCATCTGGGTCCTCCTTTCTCAAGCCGTGACAATTTACTGCTGAAACGCAGTAAACCAGCCACAAAATACCGCACCTACTCCCGAAAGGTGTTTTACAAAGATGAGCTTGGCATCTTTTTTTTTTTTTTTGCTCATACGCAGCTAACAAAACATGCTCACATGCTAACAAGTCAAACGTGGATCCTCATCGATACTTGTCTGACTTGGTCATGTTTTAATGTTCCCACAAGTCAAGAATAAAACATCAAATGTGTTGATCAAAGGCTCAATGTTTCCTTTACAACACGCCAACAATGCCAACACAACTCAGAAAACAACAAATGCAATAAAAAGTAGATATGTTCGATACCAGTACAAGCAATCAACTCTTGAGTACTCACTGATACCACTAGTACTTTTTATACTTAAAATGTAACTCAACAGGAAATCAAGACTCTTGCTCCACCCCTCAGTAATATTTTAGAAACGGCACTCAAAGGGGGTGTTGCCTGGAGGACCGTTGGGCTTGCGAACGGGGAGAGGATTCGGCGTGGACTGACTGTGATTGACAGCAGCAGTGAAAACTCTGATCTAAATAAGTTGTATACTATGACAAGCTTTGTTAAATAAATTAACCAAATGCTATACTAATAAATCAGTGTAAAGACGTTTGCACAATGCAACTACGACAACTCGCTAAGGAGGCGTGTACGAGACTGAGCCGGTGAGTGGAAAAGTGACTGTCATGCTGCACAAGTGACAAAGTAAATAAATTGTCCAATGAGAGGACAGTTATATTGTGTTTGCCCCAAATTGAAGCTTTCAATAAACATGCACTAAAATGTCAATAAGGACTATAGTAGACGCCAGTTTATACAGTTTATCAGCAAAAGTTGATTTAGTCTTGTGTAACCATTTAAAAATCGCCCCCCCCCCCCAAAAAAAAGCAAAATCATAATTTGAAAGACCTACAAGACCTTAAAACTTCATGAAATGAATGGCCATTTTCCATTCTCATCTCTGTGTAGTTATTGATCGTAAAACGGCCACATCTGCCACCATTGTGAGTATTGATAAGTGTCTCAATTAAACGTCACTTAACAGCTATACATGTGGAACCAAAGTTGTGGTTGCAACCTAAAATGACCTGAAAATGGTAAGTTATTTAATATTGAACATTTTACAAGAATGCCTTTATTTATTGTCTTTTTGAACCAAACAAAAAATGAAATAAATGGAAGGAATTGATAGGACCCGACTAATCATAGATAATATATATATATATATATATATATATATATATATATGTATGTATGTATATATATATGTATGTATGTATGTATATATATATATATGTATATATATATATATGTATGTATATATACATATTTATATGTATGTATATATATATATATATGTATGTATATATACATATTTATATGTATGTATATATATATATATATATATATATATATATGTATGTGTATATGTATATATGTGTACAGTATATATATATATATATATATAGATATATACTGTATATATATATATATATATATATATATATATATATATATATATATATATATATATATATATATATATACATACATAGAGCGAGAGGGAGCTGGGACGAAATATCGTTTGGCAATACATTGCGATACTGTTCGTCCCGGTCTGCAGTATCGATCCATTGAGTATCAATACTTTTGGATACCTTATAATGCCGTGCAGCGCTTGCACCACCGGCTGCCTACAAGGAGCCAGTCATATTTTAATCTGCCAAGCCAATAGGTGTCAGCACTGCTCTACCGCAGCTGGGAGGCAACTCAAGACACAAACTAGAGTGTAGTCTACTTAGTTAATATGCCTTGGGTTACAGCAACCAAACGCGAACGCCGCTACCGCCAATGCAGCAATCGCTTTAGTACTGGCACAAACGTTGACAAGTGTGAAGTCCATCCATCCATCCATCCATTTACTACCGCTTATACGGGGTTGGTTCACAGGGGCAGCAGCTTTAGGAGGGAAGCCCAGACCTCCCTGTCTCCAGCCATTTCAACCAGCTCCTCCGACGGGATCCGAAGTCGTTCCCAGGCCAGCCGAGAGACAGTCTCCAGCGTGTCCTGGGTCCTCCATGGGGCCTTCCGCCGGTGGGACATGCCCGGAACACCTCTCCAGGGAGGCGTCCAGGAGGTATCCAGATGCCCGAGCCACCTCAACTGACTCTTTTTCACGCGGAGGAGCAGCGGCTCGACCCTGAGTCCCTCTCGGAAGACCGAGCTTCTCACCCTATTTCTAAGGGAGAGCCCGAACACCCTACGGAGGTAACTCATTTCGGTCGTTTGTATCTGGGATCTTGTTCTTTCGGTCACAACCAGCATCTCGAGGTGAGGGTAAATCGAGAGCTTTGCCTTTTGGATCATCTCCTTCCTCACCACCCTAGCCTAGTTAGATGATTGTCCACCTGTTATCATCCCAGTCCCTTGTGTCTTCCAGTCAGCTCCCTCAGCCACTTGTGTCTTGTCCAGGTGATTCTCGTCTCGTCAGTTTGTTCAGTCTTCGTCAGGTCATTGTCACTGTCACATGCCCTTGTTTTTGTATAGTGGTGTTTCCCAACGTTTCTTTGTTACTATAAATTCAGATTTTTATTAGGACTTGATTTTTTTTTATTATGGCTCTTTCCCTGTGCCCTATTTATTTTGTTAATAAATGTTTAGTCCACCCTGCACTCACGCCTTGCTTCACCTGCTTCTCTTAAGAGAGAGGAAGTTTGCTTGTGTTATTATACTGTTTTTATTATTTATTTTTCATAATACCTGCTCCTGCGCACCATATTACACATTCACTCCAAAAAGTATATTTTAAAAAATCATATGCACCTTTAACTCAACGTAGTGCATGACGGAAGTGGGGTAACGGTCAGCATTAATTAGCAGATAGCAGCAGAGCGCAACAGAGCACTTACACGACGCACTAAAATGGCGGAAAAACGAGCTAAAACAAAAAAAGTGTAAAGAAGATTTTTGTTGTTTATTTTAATTCAAAACCTGTCTGTTTAATCTTCAAGGGAACAGTGGCGTGGAAATGTGGAACGGCACTTTAATGGGCTCTGCACACGGGAGGCGACGTCGCGCGCTCTCAATTAATTTCCTATTGAAGCAGGGCGACAAGGCGAAAATCGCCTTCCCCCCTCCCCCTTGGCGACACGCGACATTTGTGCATGTGAAAAATTGCGTGCGTACACGTAGACATGCACGCGTAGGCCCGCAACGTGATACTAGAAAGTTGAAAGATGTTCAACTTTTGTCGCTGGTACCGGGGCTTCAACCAATCAGCGAAGGTTTCATTGATGAGCCAATGAACGCAGGGGCTATCCAGCAAAATGGATGAGATAATTTTAGCAGCGTTTATCATTTTGTAAAAAAAACTAAACAAAAAACATTTTGTACGACGTCAACAAATAGGCTGGTGCATGAGAGCTTGTTGGTACAAGGTTAATTTGTCCGGTAAGTTTTCTTTACCGTTTTATAAGTTAATAATAATAAAAATTATTTTTATTATAATAATAAAAATAGGAAATTGATGGATCTTCATACTGGAATTACGTACTGTAGTGAAAATTCTGTGTTTACATTACAATGAAAATGTTTAGATTCCCTCCAATATTAATAGACAATCGAATCTGTTGTAACACAAGACAAGAGTGACGTATGATGCTGCCGCTGTCACGGCTACTTATCGAGTCCTGTGTGTTGAGACCTGCGAGGCGACGAGGTACGTATTACGCTGTCGTTTGTCGCCTCTTGTGTTTCGGGTTTGACATGGGAGGCGACGAGGTACGTAATTCGCTGTCGCATGCCTCCCGTGTGTCGAGCCCATAAACCTCTACACGGGAACTACGAGAAGGACGTACCGGCAAAAACTGCATTACGCTCTGCAAAAAATTGAAAGCACAGCTTGCAACACAGCAAGCAATTTTCACAAAAACCGAAGGCCAAGGCTATAACCGCAACTATTGCTTCCTATCGCGTAAGTTACTTCTTCTTGCTCAACACAAGAAGCCATTCAGAAACGGGGATATTGTGAAGGAAACAATCCTCGAAGCAGCGGATAGCCTTTTTGATGACTGAGTGCAACTTTCCCGCAACACCACTTCAGGCAATGTGAAGAAATGGCTCAAGAGCAGCTGAGGAAGGATATTGACAGGTGTGCGTGCTTTTCCCTCTAATTTGACGAGTTGACTGATATGGCACAATTATGTGTTTTCATCAGGATGCTTTTCAAAGACATGAGCATCAAGGAAGAGCTAATCATTGTTTTGCCATTAAAAAGACACACCAGAGGGGGAGATATTTTTAATGCTTTCATGGGATTTGTTGGTGAGACAAAACTGCCTCTCTTCAATGCCTCAATGACCACCTTGTTGACTGCCTACGCCTTACAACCAGCACCTATACTCCTGATTAGGAGAAGCGAGCTGCTTCCTCCCAACGTCCGGTCTCCCACTAAGGTAGGAAGTGATTTCCTTTTTTAAAACTCAGCAATACACTTGTCTTGTATCTGTTTTTGCCCCTCCAGTTTGTTTCATATTAATGTTGGTTATGGTTGTTGTTCAAAATGCAGTTTGCCAAGTGTGTGTTGCAAATGTGAGATGAGAAGAGAGTGATCTTATGTCTATCCATCCATTTTCTTGACTGCTTTTTCCTCACAAGGGTTGCGGGGGTGCTGGAGCCTATCCCAGCTGGCTTCGGGCAGTAGGCGGGGCACACCCTGAACAGGTTGCCAGCTAATCGCAGGGCACACAGAGACAAACAACCATACTCACAATCACACCTATGGACAATTTGGAGTGTTCAATTAACCTGCCATGCATGTCTTTGGAATGTGGGAGGAAACCGGAGTACCCGGAGAAAACCCAAGCAAGCACGGGCAGAACATGCAAACTCCACCCAGGAAGGCCGAAGCCCGGACTCGATCTCACATCCTCTGCACTGGGAGGCGGACGTGCTAACCAGTCAGCCACTGTGCTGCGCATCTTATGTCTAGTGGTTTGTAAAAACAAAAGTGTTATGATGATAGCTAAAGCAGGATGGAAAAGATGTGTGTGAGTTTGCAATGTTGGCGAAAAGTAGATTTGGGGTCAAAAAAGGTTGGGCTGCTCTACATTGATCCCCTGTGATGTACCCTGAGAGTGTGTTGGTAGTAGTTCCATGAGCATCCTTGGATTGGTTGTAAACCAGGCCCTGAAGAGATAGCCACGATGGATTGATGAATTCACATTGTCCCATTGGTCTACTAAGATGTAGGAAACTCCTCCTTCGTTTGTCAAGGTCTATTTTCACCTGACTATCAGTTACTGTCATGACCTGATCAAATATTTAATGAAATTCATATTTGGGATTTATATATTATATTTTTGACAAATTTTGACATTTGAATAGATGATTTTGCATATTAGGACTTACACACTGAAATCCTGCTGACATGTTTTGGAGAGGACAACCATTAGACTGAAAAACAACTAATCCAGTTTGATCAGCAAGATCTATTCATTTGGAAAATGTGCTAAATGTGGGCACATTGTGCTAACGGTAGGCTAAATGTACAAAACCATTTGCACAGATCGAATGAGGCAATTGAGACATGTACTAAGACATTGTCAATTTCATGAGAGCAATGAGAAATGCTATGCAGTTGACACCAATTGTAAGGTGGTTTTGGGATTTGTCCATGGTATTTTGAAAATGTAATTTCAGTTTAAAGAAATGTGCCAAACTAATAGAGAAAAACTTAATGCTGTGATTTGGGTTGCGAGTATCCTAAAGTTCAGGCCTGAATTAATCTACAAGGATTAAAAACATGTAAGAAAATAAAAATAATAATGACCTTCTTTAGGGTATACCTTGCCTCTCGCCCCCAAAAGTCAGCTGGGATACGCTTTAACTCACCTGAGACCCTACTAGGATATCTGGTATAGAAAATGGATGGAGGGAATTTCTTAATGTCCAGTAATTTGATAGTAGCCAAATAATATCTACTGTAAAACTGAAAACCATTTTATTAATGAGTATTTGTGTGTTACAGACAAAAAATATTGATGGTGTATGAGATGAAAGATTAAACGTGAATCGAATTTTAATTTGGAGGTCCTGCCTTCCTCCCCTCCACAATTACGTCTGTCTCCTTTAAAGCGCTCCTTCCTTCATCTGCTTGTTTCACCCGCTCATCGTCACCTCGGCCTCATTTAAAAATTGCTCCTTTCTTCAGGGCAGTGTTAACCTCGACCATTCAGTCACACAGCCCTAGGGCCATGATTAGAGGGACGGAAAAGTGAAGGGAAAGAGAAAAATGGACAGAAAAAAAGTGAAGGTTGCTCAAAATGGGAACGTCGGCCTTAGCAGTGCACAATAGTATGATGTAGCCATGAACCATTCAGTTAAATGCATTTCCTCCGCCTGTTTACCTAACGCAGCTACTTTGATTTCATTGACTCACATAATTGACTTGACCTTATTACGCTGCCTTTGCTGCTACACAACTCATTTATTTACTGAGATATTTGTAAAAATGATTAATGATCATCAATATTTTCCTGCCGTCCACGTTGCATGTACCTGTTGGCTGATTAAATAGCATTTCTACCCATATACATATATAACCTAGTAATTAAAATTGTAAGAGTACAGAGAAGGCATTTGTTATGCCTTTAAGGCAGTTTCTCAACCTTAATAAAGCCACAGCACCAATTTTACATCTCACTGCACTCCACCAAACAAATGTCACAACAAGTATGAATACTGAAATAATGATTTTTGTCTCCATTTACTCACAAATGTGAATTCTGGGTCTGTTTAATTCAACACAAAGCTGGGAAAAAACAAAAAAAACTAAACACAATTTACAGGAAGCCATGACATATCCTGTTGTATGAATATCAATAGGAAGTTTATTGTTTCTTCTGCAATGTATTGGAAGAGCATATACGGTTCTGCCCGTCACTTTGCTACTAGCATGGTTAGATGAAGATATAAAAGTTGGTTGCTTTTTCTTTGTTTTTTTGTCTGAATATTTTCATACATCCCATCTTTTTTTTTAGTTCAGCTTGAAGATCATACCCAGACAGCAGATTGATGTTCATTTCCTGGAATCAAGTACCCGCAAAAAGCATTCCCATCCACATGTGCAACTTTCTTGAGTGTTTTCTTGTAGGGCCTGTGAACAATATTGTCATGCTACTTTATATCATATACATACTTTATCAGCCATTCCGTTTATGACTCGGACATGCCCAGACTTGGTGTTTCCGCTGGGTTTTTTTGCCAGCAGAATGTAAGGATGGTTAGACATCGCTGTGTCACTGGGTACAGCACCACTTGCCTAAGTGAATCTTCTTTGCTGTCAATTGCTTACTGACTGAAATACTCACTGCTAAGATGCATGCATTGTAAACTTTTTACAAATACCATTAAATTATCAGCTTGACTAGATCAAGTTTTTAAGATTTTTAAACTGGTATTTTATTAACACATTCACTCCCAACCATTTTCACTAAAGCAACCCCCTTTGCTCCCGCCGGGTCTTTCATCAGAAAAAAAAAAGATATTTGTATCTGTTTCCATTTTGCCGCGTTTAGCATTAGAATATAGCTTAGTTTTATCATTATTCACAAACCTGTTGAAAACACTGGGAAAATTTGCTTTTTGCATCATGGCCCTGGCTGATCTCTTATACTCTGCTGCTAGCCATTTTTTGTAATAAATACCATTGCTTTAAGCGACCTCTTCAGGTCAGAAGCTGCATCAAAGCCTGTATGTTCTAGCATAAAACTTTATTTTTTTACTTTAAGTTTTTGGGAGTGAAGGCCAAGTATAAAAAAACTTATTTATACACGTCATCTTTTGGTTTTGTAGGGGTTGTTTTTTGTTTATTATGGGTGAGTTTTTTTCTTATTCTGTGGTTGGTGTTTGTCATGTAGTCCTGATTTATCCCCTGGTCTCGTTATGTCTGATCACATCCACCTGTGTGTTTCCTTCCCAGTGTGTGACCAATCGGTGCCCTTAGCCTATTGTGTTCCCAAGTTGTGCCTCATTAGTGTTGGTGTATTTAGGCCCTGTCCACAGGAAAGCCAGCTTCAATGTAGCCTCACAAATTTCTTACCGTTTAGGCCATAGGGGTCAAACTCTGGTCCTCGAGGGCCGGAGTCCTGCAGGTTTTGGATGTTTCCCTTCTCCAACACAGCTGATATATATGATCAGCTCATCAGCAAGCTCTGCATAAGCCTGATAATGATCCTGCAGATTGGAATCAGCTTGACGGCGCGATTTCGGAGCTTGAAGCCGATCACTTTTGAAACCGGGCTCTAGAGTAGAAAGATTTCAAAACGCGCCCCGTATGCGTCCGTCTGGACGCCATATGCAGGATACTCCTCCAATGATGAGGTAATGGTCGCAGCTCGATGACGACGCATTGTCGCAGATTGATGATGTATGCGCCAGTTCTCGCGTGACTGCGCACAAATCGTCAGTCTGTCAACAATGGTGGATAGTTGTGTCGTGCTTTTGCAACAAAATGTTTTGCTTCTTTATTTCCACGTTCAATAAGCGGTGTTGTACTTGAATCACCCACCATTGTCATTTCTCCTGTGTATGTCTTTTACATGTTGTTTTAATACATGCAGTCATGTTTGTTCTGTAGATTGCAATAAAGTTAGAAAAAAGGTGTTCGTCGTCTTTGCTGATTCGCTTTCCGTTAACTCCCTGTGGCTGCGCTACAGCGCCACTCCAGACTTGGAAACATCTCCCCACAGTGACATCTGGTGGCCAATTGTAAAATATTACATTCAAATAGAACAGTGTTGCCAGCACCCCAGTTAGGAATTTAACTATTGGCTGTCATCACCTAGACAGCAGTGTTCAAAGTTTTAAATTATAGTAGAACTAATATGGACATGGAAACGGATGGATGAGAAAACGTTGTGTTCTGGTCTTACTGGATCTAAATGCAGTTGTTGATACCACATTGATAGACCACAATATTCTTTTGAACAGGCTGCACAATACAATTAGACTCTCAGGTACTGTTTTTAACTGGTTTAAATTCAAATTGATTGATTGATTGATTGATTGTAAAAGTGTTTGAAAAAATTATATTACAGACGGAGAGTGAGACTAAACTATGGACGACCAAAACTGCCAAAATTCAAAATAAATGAATGACTAAATAAATAAATAAAAGTGAAAATAAAAACGGATATACAGGGCTTAAAGTACTTCGGCACATTGCCGGATTTCCGGCGTAAAAGCCACCAGCGCAATGACAAATCCAGCGAAGTAAACAGTTTACATGTGGCGAATATTTGAAACGTCTGGCAAATTACCGCCAATGCAGAGAAAAAGTCCAACTTCAAAATAAACTTCCCCATACCAAGTAATATGTGGAGCGCAATGCCAATGACGCTTTTATTTTGAAGTTCTTCACTGAAGCGTTTTGGCAGTCGCGCCGAAACGGATGACTTGACTCGTCCTGCGGAACTTGTGTCTGCCGTTCTTATTACCGGCATAAACAATTGCGACCAAAGTCAACAAAACAACTTCGTACAGAAATCACATTCGATCGCCAATTAAGGGCACTAAATGAAGACTTAATTACGCTGGCATTGTATTGCACGGTGCCTGTTGCCAGTGTTTAGGATGTCTACAGTGTTAGCGTGCTAACGGTGCTAGCGGCTGCAAATAGAGCAAATCAGACTACTTTTCAACGGCAGTCCAATCGACGTGATGATTTGCACACTTTGATGCAGTCAGCCGGATACAGTTGCCGTTCCTAGAGATCAGTTTAACAAACTGAGCTCACTCAATTGTGTAGTTGACGGTCGGCAAAACCATAACTGTGGTTCTGACGTCACCTTGTCTCACAGACCAAAAACTACTCAACTCGGAAATTTTATTTCATTCAAAGTGCTGTACATGGAGTCATGGAATAAAGACAGGTAAAACAAAAATAACACTAAATACATTGATAATTATCTTAAGTAGGTAAATGAATAAGTCAATAAAATAACACAAGTAGGTAAGTAAATAAAATAAACAAATTTTAACAAAGAATTTTCCATAGGATATTTGAATACCTAAATATTCGATAGCTGCAGCACTATTGGGTGTTGCAACCAGCAGTGCTATACTGTACTATACAAAATATAAATGGATAATGAAAGAGATGACCTGACGCTTGGGGAGGACTGGCCATCAGGAATTTCACGAGTTAAGTAAGATAAATATAAATGGAAATAAAACCAACAATATATATATATTAATACGTTTGTATGAATTTTTTTTATTATATATTTTATATTTGTTTTTATTTTCACTTTTAGTCATTCATTTATTTAGTCGTTTATTTATATATGGTCGAGTGAGCGGCTCGGCAAACAAGGAAGTGTCGCCGGCTTGCATGGAGAACTCCAGCAATGGGCGACTATCTGGTCTACTGTTACCTTGACTTGTTGTCGAGCAACTCAAGTCGCAAGTTGTGGTGACAGTGGACAAGATAGCCGTCCATTACTGGAGCTCTCCTTGCAAGTCGCCGAGACTTCCTTCTTCGTCGAGCCGCTCACTCAACTAATGAAGTCCAACCCAAGACACACTTAAGACCGCCCCTTCATTTGAATAACATTTCATTCTGGCAGTATGGACCAAAACTGCCAAAATTAAAAATAAATTGATGACTAAAATAAATAAATGGCTTTATATGTATATTTGCACTTGTCAATACAGTACAGGCTTACTCAACCAGTAAGTTAAGGATTGAGCAATGTGAGGAGAGGCGCAGCTGCTCGCTGCTGCACTTATTAAGAAATTCCGCAATTTTTATAATGAAATCATGGACATTATTGGATTCTTAATGAAAAATGATATAAAGCATAGACCAGGCAACTAAAATGGAAACAATCTTATTTAATCATTATTTATTTATCTATTTATTTTTACTCTTCATGATGCAGATGAGGTTCTACACTGGTTGACTGACAACAAGTCGCAGGGTTTCCCTGCATCTCACTCGAAGGCTTCAGCTCTGCTGATGAACTCATCCTTTTATGGTCATATTTTTGTCAATTTGCAGTGCAATATTTTTTTTATTATTCAAAAAAACATGGACGGATAAAAGTGCTGTGCTTTCCTTTGTCGCTGCTGTTGAGAAGGGCTGCAGTTACCCTGGATACCTCACTTGACAAGTTCTGTTTTAGTTCAAAGTTTTAAAGGGCATTGAATATGTGGTGAGCAGATATTCCAAGAAAGAAAAAAAACTTTAGAACTTGAAGTATCTCTACTGTACATTTTACATTGTTGTTTTTTCTTTTGCAATATCATGGGAGCCTCATTTTTAAAAATTGATGGTGCATTTTTCCCAGAGGTGCAGCATATTGTGAATACCATAAAAGTATAAAAGTATCTTATACATGCAGACCATATACCCTCAGCCTGTTGCACACACGGATTGGAGCGGACGGGGTGACTCACTGAAACAGTTGAAGTGGAATGTGTAGTTGTGCTTGAGTCAAGGGAGTAATAAATGTTAAGAGCAATTTTTCCACCACGTGTTCAACATGCACAAACATGAAGAATATTGATTTTTGAAACTTTATCCTTAATGGTGAATTGCTGCGGAGCAGCAGATCAAAGGAAGAATCTGTTGGTGTGCAGGGCTGCAACCCTACTGGATAATTTGTTTTAATAGATATTATTTATATATACTTTCCACGAGTTTGTTTTTTATGTTCTTTAGGTTCTTATCTGGACATCTTGTTGTAATTTGGTTTGCATGACTTCAAATGCCAAATGTGATCATTGAGAGGTATTTGATATTTTTAATTGATCAATACTGTATTTGCCTTCACCTTAACAGGACAAGGCAGTAAGGGCACCAACATAACCAATCCAGCTGCTGCAGAATGCCGTGTGAATCAGGCTGTTTTGATGACCTTTCTTTGGGGAAAGTGGTGACTGAGGCCTACTGTATTGTGCTCTTTAGTGAGTGAACTATCAACAACACTCATAGAGGTTGAGATGGGGCCTGAATCATTGTGATGGCAAAAAAGTAACCTTTAACAATGTATGAATAAACCGTTGATGCTGTGTTTGGTTGACATTTACTTTATTGCCTCGTTGTTTGGGGTCCCACAGAGTCCACTGCTGCGTGCTGAATTAATTCTAATAACTATAAATGTTGTTTGTATTTTTTCTGACCTCATGAAAAGCTAATATTTCCAAAATGATTCTTTTTAACATGCTGACATGAGCGGTGCGGTTAAGGACACTGTCAAAAGGAAGATATCACCATGAAGCATTCTGCTTGCCATCAAGTCAAAAAGCATGAAATGTACTATAAACACAGTGTTAAGTTTAGGGGCAATTAAATCTCTCAGGGCCCAAAAACTTATTTCAGGAATAAACTATTACAATACTGAGTCTTATTTAGGAGCCCTCAAAGGTAAATAGCACTCTACAATAGCTTATATTATAAAAAACATAGATTAATAACTCTCCCCTAAAGCGTAACTGCAGCCTCTGCCAATGTGTGCACTCGAATATACTGTTGTTGTTTTTTTTCAGTTTTCTTGGAGTCTGAGTTGGAGTTTGGGCTGTGCACTTCATGTATTTATTTATAATTTTTTTTTACATTTTCCGTCCCAATTGTGTAGTACGCTCGCTAACAAAACACGGCATGTCCGCCGGGATGAGCTTGATGATCACCCTCCACCACTAAAAACCTCGCCAACTGTCGAGTGTTCACCCTGAACACTCCTTCACACTGAAGGGAAGATAGTCACAGTTAAAAAGTCAGGGCTTTTTGTACTCATCTGAGCATTGGTGGAGCATGATGTTAAAAAAAATAATTAACGTGAACATTTTAAACTCCACAGTGCATCTTTAAAACCAAGGTGCGATTGACAAGCTGTTGATGCATTTTTCATGTTGTAGATTGCATTTAAAATAATAGTAATATATGTTGAATAAATAAATCAGTACATCCCATCCATCCATCCATTTTCTTAACCGCTTGTCCTCACAAGGGTCGTGGGGGGCGCTGGAGCCTATCCCAGCTGGCTTCGGGCAGTAGGCGGTGTACACCCTGAAATGGTTGACAGCCAATTGCAGGGAATAAATCAGTACAAAGTCTTGGTATTTTCAGTAGGCTACTGACTGGCTTGGTTTACTCCAGAAAAAATGCATTGGTCTACTGCTAATGTGTTTGATAAATGAATAATATTCCCCTAGAGATTAGTAGCGTTATAATCTGTTTTATTTATTTATTAATAAATCCATTCCATTCCTCTTTTAGTTTGGATCATTTTATTAAATCCATTCCATTCCTCTTTTAGTTTGGATCAACATTTAAATAACCTTGATCAGATTTAATGGTTTAGTCACAGACGTTCACAAAAACTCTTATATTCTCTTAAATTAATGCGGGAGTGAAAATGTGTTAAATTGTAAAAAACTAAAGCAATAAAAAAAACTTTAAATGTATCTTGCTTGGCTGTGAGCTCAGCAATCCCTAAAGCTCTGATCCTACAATCAACCCTGCATGTCAATATAAAACCAACGTCAATGTTCCCTATTTTATCATGTTTTAGAAAGCAGGAAGCAATGTGAAACATACAGTACATGACTGAAACAATGCTATCATAAAAACAACTTAACAAAACTATGTTAAGTGTATTGTTGAGACAGGCATTACATTTGGATTAGTAATGACAGACCACAAATCTTAATTCCACAAGCAATTTATCATGATGAATGTGTTTTTCCTTTAATCGCTGCATATGGCGATTTTACCCTTTCAGCCCGTTGTCTTGACCTGTGCCCCTGCTTAATCTATCTGTCCTTTTTTTTATTCCCGTAATCACACAATCTATCATCCCTACGTGTATATCCCCACCTCTGCGATTCTTAACCTCCCTTTTTCGACTATATATCTATTCCATACTCTTCTTTCTGCAATTAGACCTCAATTTCCCCATTCCCTTTCATTTTGCCTGCGAACCCTGCCCCTTGATCATCTCTTTTCTTCTCCAAATACCAATCTTCATTTCAAACCTCCTTACATCTCCTTTCCTGACATCGCCTCTCAGATCATTCCTTGCAGCTTTCGTTCCACCTCCTTTCCCCTCTTCTCCCCCTCCCTCCCTTGCTGGTTCCTGACCTCCATCCTCCCTATGATCCTCCCTCCAGAGTTGAGGCCATCTGTTCCTTCAGGAGAACCAAGTGCTTCCCTGCCCCTATTGCTATAGCTGGACTACATGCAGGCATGTGTACAGACATTTTTGGGGTCAGGTGCTCAAGACGAAAATAGGGTACCCATTGACATTACCACTAGGATATATTTAACGCATATTATGTATTTATTTCTTTTAACACAAAACAGTCAATAATACAATTACTACCAAAGGAGGTGAAGGGAATCTACAGTTGATATAAAAAGTCTACACACCCTTGTTCAAATAGCAGGTTTTTGTAATATAAAAAAAATGAGACAAAGATAAAACATTTTAAAACTGTTCTCCACTAATATTTCACCTATTATCTGTATAACTCATTAAAAAAAAAAAAGAGTTAAACTATTTTAGAGACGGGAAGTAAAAATAAACAACTGAGATCATGTGTTTGCATGAATATACACACCCTCATATACTGTAAATGACAATATGGCTGTGTTCTCAGAATTAAGCAAACATTCAAACTCATAATTAATGTGAGTCGGCACACACCTGCCATCATTTAAAGTGCCTCTGCCCGCAAACACATTCCAGCTGTTCGAGTAGGCTTTTCAACATTTTTGTTCGGGCCTGACTGATTAATTGGCCGTGAATTATTGCCCTTCAAACATCGTCCAAAATAATCTGCCAAATGAGCGATTGTTTTCCCTTAAAAAGTTATAATCAAAGAAAATCTAAGTTCCCGACCGTGTGAAAGTACCCTGAATGCACCATTTTGTTTCTGTAGCATTAGCAACGAGGAAGCTGGTATATGTACTGTAAATGTCAGTATTAATCCAATCAGTTGTGGCTTGATGATACATCTCTAAGGTGCAAGTGAATGAATCATCTTCACAAATTGCTTCACTTTGCCACATCCAATAAGTTGTGGAGTCAATATACTCAAGATGGTGTTGATGTATATGTGATGTAAATGCAGTCTATGGTAGTGTTTCTCAACCCTGGTCCTCAGGGCACACTATCCAGACTGTTTTCGATGTCTCCCGATTCCAACGCAGGTGAGAATCGTTATCAGGCTTCTCCAGAGCTTGCTGATGAGCTGTCATTGGAATCACTTGTGTGTGGAATTGGGAGACATGGAAAACAGGCTGGATATGTGTGCCCCAAGGACCATGGTTGAGAAACACTATGGTAATACTTGCCAGCGGTTGTCGCAAAGGGCGGCGTACAAGACTATTGACTGAATGGGAGTAGTAGCATCAAAAATATTTAGCTAAGTGCTGTCTGTACAGAATAACACATACAAACCATTAGTAATGGCTGTTTTTTGTTGTAGTTGTTTTTAACCAATCAGATTCACAAAGGTTAGCTTTCGTGAAGGTTTAGAGTTAGCGTTTTCCCATCCTCTGTTTGGTTTATTAGAGCTTAATTGTCTTACGATTTGCATAATGGGTAATAGCACCCAAGGAATGTCGGACATTATTGAAACTTCACTTTCAAGGCAGGTACTCCACATCGGTTGGCCATCGGCTGGCTGGCTTGTTTCAACCTGGAAAAGGATTTACAGTATTTGGCACTACCATAGTAGCACCTATGAACGCGACTGCTAGCTATAGTTCTGTCTATACCAGCTCTAAGAAGTGAAAGTGTAGTAGTGATGCAGTTGAAAGTTTTTAATTTTTTTGGGCATGTTATTACAAAAACATCACCATATTATTATTATATTGATCTGTTGCAAATGATATTCATCCATCCATCCATTTTCTTAACCGCTTTTCCTCACAAGGGTCGCGGGGGGTGCTTGAGCCTATCCCAGCTGCCTTCGGGTAGTAGGCGGGGCACACCCTGAACAGGTTGCCAGCTAATCGCAGGGCACACAGAGACAAACAACCATACTCACAATCACACCTATGGACAATTTGGAGTGTTCAATTAACCTGCCATGCATGTCTTTGGAATCTGGGAGGAAACCGGAGTACCCGGAGGAAACCCACGCAAGCACGGGGAGAACATACAAACTCCACCCAGGAAGGCCGAAGCCCGGACTCGATCTCACGGCCTCTGCACTGGGAGGCGAACGTGTTAACCAGTCATCCACCGTGCCGCCCTGCAAATGATATTGAACATTGTAAAAAATAAGAATAAAAAAAAACTGTAATATAACATAATTTTACTTTTTATTTGAGTTTTTTTCTGTATTTTAACTATATATAAATATCATTGTATTTACAAAAATAAACTCTGATTTTACATGTAAAGTGTAAAATAACATGAAATCACTGTAACTGTAAAAGCACATATTTCATATATATATATATATATATATATATATATATATATATATATATATAAATAAAACTCCATTAGAAATACATACAGGTGCTCATAATTTTTTTTGAATATCCTCATAAAGTTGAACAATTTCTGTTCATTGAATAAGTCAAACTTTCATAAATTATAGATTCAGGGCCTACAACTTAAGTAATTTCCAGTATTGATTTGTTTATTTTACATTATTTCGGCTTCCAGCTCATGGTTGGATTGGTTGGATTCCCTTTGCCTTAATTACTGCCTTGATGCGCCGTGGCATTGCATGGAGGTCCTGGAAGCCCAGGCTTTATTGATGCCTGCTGTCAGCTCTATGTTTTTGGGTCTGGTAGCCCTCATTTTCCTCACATTTTTTGTCATCCTGTTTTCATGGGCTTTATAAGATGGAAGGCCAAATAATGAAAAAGTTCTGTTGAAAAAATGCTGTGGATTAGAGTACAGGAGAATTTAGAGGCTTCTGTGCTTATTTAGTTCTTTCCTGAATTGACTGGAAACGTCCATGCTCTCCTGCTTCAATGATGTCATGCTATTTACGGTTACTATGCCATCAGCCACACATAAATAACACTTACCAAATCAGGGTGAAGCATACAAAACCAAACTGTGCCTTGTGGAAATGTGGCTATAGTAATGTTAATTACAACTAGCACCTGATGCATTTTTTCCTGAGGGGAAAGAGGGAAACATCTATTTGTTCCACTGGATTTGGTGACTAACACAACTAATAGAGTAGAGCACACTATTTGAAGAATAATGATAATGGTAAACTCAAAACGTAACTAAACTAGCTTCATACTTAATTTAAACCAAACTGTCAACACAGAAAGCCAATATGTTAATTTTGAAGTCAGTAAAATAAGCCAGGTTGTACGTTTTATCCAGCAGATTTTACGAACGGAACCAATTGTACATTTTCTTCACTCAACGTTTGAATTCAGCCTTGACAACAAACAGTACCATGAATGTCCACAATACACCCACCTTTCCCAACGTTCCGAAGCCTTTCCTCTCATCTGAGCAGCAGCTGTGCATATTCCTCCTTAGGGTGAATCCTCTTCTAGCGAGGCCTGCTTCACAAGAATGACCCAATTTATCAGACAGGCTGTTGATGGATCTAAATTAAAATCTGTGCGCCAATCTTACAAAGGCCAGTGGTAATCATATTCATATGGAATGGTTTCAGTTCTACTAAGGCAGTGGTCCCCAACCTTTTTTGCACTACAGACCAGTTTCACGTAAACACTGGGGTAAAAATTTTGATGGATCAGCAAATGGAAGCAAATGATTATGGTAAATATGTTATCCAATTCACCTGTATCCCATTTCCCTGAATGTAGTTGTTGTAGTGGGAGCCCTGTGCTTGTTTCTCATCAATGAGCCAATCTGGTCTTTATTTTCATATATATATATATATATATATATATATATATATATATATATATATATATATATATATATATATATATATATATATATATATATATATATATATTAAGGGTGGAACGGTTCACAAAATCCACAGTTCAGTTTGGTTTTCGGTTTTGGGCTCGCTATTTTCGGTTTAGTTCGGTTTTCAGTTTTAGAAAAATAAATTATGTCTTAGAGTTAAAAGTGAAAGTGTATGTTATTCAGTATTCACAGCTAATTATTATTATTATTATTAATAATTATTATCATTGTTATTATTATTATAGTATTATCATTTAAATTATTATTATTGTATTTATGCTAGAGGCAAAAGGTAAAACCAACCTGTGTGTGTCAGTCTGTTGCCATTCATACAACAGACTTAACATGTTTACCTGCAAATATATCCGCTTTGTGTTCAACTATACAAGACCAGATTTCACACGAAGTACATTTGTGACTAAATTGAGTTAAGATAATTATTTCAGTATGTAAACTTTTTATTTGTGTTTACTGGTTTAGCGTGAGGTTATTCTTATGCAAAATAAGTGCATTGGCTCAACAGGTTGGAAAACACTAACTCCCGATCTTAGAATTACTCTTAGATCAAATTACAATTATGGTATTATAAAATGAAAGAACTAAATAAGACTTATTTGATGGACATAAGACAAACATGTTTCATAATTCATATCTAATTTGGATAGAGTGATGATTATCTTGTGTATTATTACTCTCTTTACATGATGTATGAATGCGCTCAACTCATGCACTAAGTAGCTACGGAAACTTTTAGACATCTCTTCATTTATGTTCTTTAACACGACCACACTGGATTTCAAATGAAACGGACAAGATGTGCTTTAATTGCAGACTTCCACCTTTATTTTGAGGGGATTTGCGGTACGGTCAACATTTGCCACCCAAGCCTCGATACCCCAATCTGACATCGGAAGTCGGAAAGTCCGTCGGCATGTTCATCGAGAACGACGCGGCATAGCTGCTTGCTATATATTAGTATCGATTATCCTCAGGTTAAACTAAGCTCCCGTTTAAAACGAAACACCACAGTCATGAGCATAGCGATTTCCAGCAAATTGTAATTCCTAGGTCTGTTTTATGTACCAGAAAGCTTGCTTTGGAGTAAAGACTCGGTAATGATGCCTTAGGGACCTAACGCCAGTAGTTATCATCATTGGCTGTCCCGTCGCTAGAAGGATATGATGCGCGCCGTAACTATGGACACCGCCGTTTTGGTGTAGCAAGCGTCATTGGGAGTCTGAAGACGCTCCTAGCATGCTTTGTGGTGCTAAGGATTTAAATAGTGTTTAATAGTGCATGTTCTGTCTTAATTATTTCTTTAGTTATTAGTGATGCTATCAAGTTCTCTGTTATGTGGTGATTTTAATTTTGCTCTGACACCGTGATTGTGCATGACATGTGGAATAATGACTTGCCTACATTGTGCGAAGGTAAGTGAGTTTTACTTACTAAAAGTGAAGTTTTAACTGAGCCTCACTGCTCCACTTGAGCGCCACGTTGGATTAGCGCGCATGAGATTGGAAGTTGTGCTCATGAGGTGAGATAAAAAAAGAAAAAAGTTGCGTGACTGGACCGAACGGTGCGTGTACGAACCAAACCGAAACTATTAAACTGCATATGCACACACACACACACACACACACACAATCAACAAACATATAAACGCAACACTTCTGTTTTTGCGCTAATTTTTTATGAGATGAACTCAAAGATTTAAAACATCTTCCACTTACACGATATCACCATTTCTCTCAAATATTGTTCACAAACCAGTCCAAATCTGTGATAGTGAGCACTTTTCCTTTGCCGAGATAATTCACCACACTTTAAAGATGTGCTATATCAAGATGCCGATTTGATTTATCTGAAAGGACAGTGCATCTTAATAAAACACATAGAAATTTTAAAAAGCCAGAAGGCTATTTTCCATCTGTAGTTCCCTGGCCATGATGTTAAAAATAAATAAATACATAAATAAGTAAAATAAAAAAAGGTAAGTACAACACAGACACACAATTAGTAAAAACATAGGATTGGACTAAACAGGTCTTGGACACACTATGAAGACAACACAACTTTTCTGTTAAGAATAGAAACAATACAGTACATTACAAATACACATAACAGCACAACAGATTCACTGTCTTTTAGTGTTGACAAGTATATGAATCAATAAGCCACTTTTTCAAATGTTTAGTCAAAGCCTTATATGCTGTTAACTGTCTAATGTGATCTGGTAATGAGTTCCATTCCCTGGCCCCTCTCACAGGCCATTCGGACTGGTTAAAAGTGCTCTTGCGCAGACGGATAATAAAGTCTTCTCTCGCAAATCCCCTTGTCACACACTCACTGTTGTTTCCCTGAATGATAAACTTGGATAGTGGATCTGGGGCTAAATTGTGAGTAACATTATAAATCAAGCATATGTCTGCAAACTTACAAAGGTCAGTCCAGTTTCGAAAACCATATTTGCCTAATATATTACACTGATGGTAGTGACTTGTTTTTTTTAATCCAAAACCTAGATGGCTTGCTTATACAATATTTCGACTAGTCTCATTGTGCTAGTTGAGGCCTGAGACCAACTCATTAAACAATAATTAATAAGGCTAAAAAAATCATAGGGTGTAAAAAGATTTTTGCCGCCTCAGCAGACATTCCATTCCATCCATCCATTTTCTTAACCGCTTGTCCACACATGAATGAAAATTTGTAAGATTTAGATTTTTGAAGGAAAGGTTACATACAGCCAATCAATAGTCCAAGCTATTTACATACATATATATATATATATATACACACACACACACACACATACATATATATATACATATATATATATATATATATGGAGATTATATATATATATAATTAATCACAAATAAATCATTGCATTAATCATATATTAACACAGATTAATCACACTATTAATTTTGAACGAAAATGATCCTTTCGCTGACAGCGGATTGATATGTTAAAGGTAGCACAGGTTGTGTTTGAACAATAAACCACATGCACCAAAGTAAAGCATTTAATATGTTTGCTTATGACATTCAGAATATTTGTTCATGTTCATTTGTTCACTATATATATATATATATATATATATATATATATATATATATATATATATATATAGGGAGCAACAGATAGATCATCATTGATCCGTCTGCAACAGGACCCATGTTTCGGATCGCAAAAAAAAAAATGCACATTTACACAGAAGCAACATGGTCAGTCCTCATTCACCATGATAGCAGCAGAGGAAGTTGAAAACCCTTGTGGATCACGCAAGGGAGCATTTTGGCAACTGGGGTGAAATGAGTTCTCATATTAATGATACAGGATTTTTTTTAGATATAATCAGTGAAATCACATTCATAGCATGGGAGACGTTCCAGACCCACCCACAATATTATAAACAACCATATATATATATATATATATATATATATATAATAGAATAAAAGTACTACTCTAGCTCAGATCATACAAGCACTAAACGTTGAGTTAGATCGTGTTCTGCAGATGGTTTGGGGGCAGAAGCCTCCCCTGTGATGGAGATTGCCTTTGATTCCTCATGTAGGTTAGTACTAAGTGCATTTTTTTGGCACGAAACAAACAATTGGTTCTGCGACAGAATATACATTTTGCAAAATAACAATAAAATAAATATTTCTGCTAAGAATAATGAAAAAAGCACTTTGTTGTATAAAAACAACATAAAAAGTAGTGTAAAGAAATAGTGTTTCCTTTTCCCCCCCTTTTTTTTTTTACATATGGACTATACTGTTGAATTTGGGTCCTCATTGCAGCAAATAGCATAACAGTATACTCGTAAATATCGGACACTTTTTAACATTTCTGATTGTCAGGCTCGACTTGTTTTGGACCCTATTAGGACAAATCAATTCTTAATACACCTCAGACATAAAGATAATCTCACAGGGAAATCTTATAAGACACATAATATATGTGGGTGTTTGACGTACTTGGTTGGGACAAAAGAAAACGTTGCAAAATCAGAACAAAAACAGCCTAATTGTCTTTCTGTGTATACCCGGCCTGAGAGTATTTTTGACTGTTACTGTTCAATAAAAAGCTGAAAGTGCATCTGTGACTGTTTTGCCTTTTTTTTCACGCCACTTGAGCGGCAGCGTATCTGAAGCTCACTAAAAAAATAAAACAATTTAAAAAAAGGCTCCCAACACAAAGCAAAAAACATCTAAGTGACAACTCATATCTCAAAAAACTCACAACGTGGGGCACTCTTCAATCAAGGCATCACTGTATTCAAATATCAATCACATAACTTTGTATAACGCCTGTTTACTAGTCAGAATCAGCACTTGATTTGTATGCAATTAGGATTTCCTTTTCTGCTTTGATGGACTTATTTGAGCGACTGAGAAGTGTGAAATCACAGTAGCATAATGAATAATCCTCACTTTAAAAATGGAAACCACCATCCCATCTGTCATCACATGAATGTAGAAAATGTGAGCAGTTGAGAAAATCCCTTGTAAAGATCTGCATTATCATGTCTAGTTGATTCATTATTTGCCAAAAGTATCTGTAATTCATTTTCCAAAGGGACAGCATGAGACACGGACTGCTGTCGAAGGCTCAGGTGCCGGATTTAAGAAATTTTGGCCTTCTGTGGAGTACACCCCACAGAAGCCCAAAAAGACAAAATTTTAGACTACAAGCGTCTACAGGTGAGTCGAATTATTCATTGCACAGGTGTCAAGCAGACAGTTGATTATAAATGGGTGTTACTTAAAAAAATACTTTCAAATTTGTTTTTGTATTCATTGAGATATTGTTTAAATTTTTACTTTTCAAATGGGGGGGGGGGGCTCTTTTACGCAGCAAAAAACATATTGGCCTACCACCAAAATTATGATTTAATGCTTAAAGCGAAAGAATATTCCTTTGCAAGGTGACTTCTTAAGACAAAACTCAAAAAAATAAATCACTCTGGGCCAGTTTGGAAAATGCATTATGACAAGCCTAAAAACAGGCTGCCTGCAACTCATAGGAGAAACAAGTGATGCTACAACTATATAAACATTGTAAACTGTCCAACAGCACATCCATTCATTTAAAATTAGCTTAAAAATGTCACGTAGCTAGGGTAGTGACGTACATGTCCTAAATGTTTTAAAAATAGCAACCGTCATGCGGGTGGTAAGCTGCAACGATAACGGGCCCTCACAAATTCCATGAGATGAAGAAATACTTACAATACAGGGAAAATGTCACCAGCTGAACAGTTACTCACTACTTTTTCTTTTTTTTTTTTTCTGGAGAGCTCAGTATTGTTCATTTGACATGTCATCATCATTGCTCTCCTTTTAAAAAAAAATAAAAAATAAAATAACTCACTACTTTTTCATCCCCAACAGGCGCCAATCTTGTTGCTGCTACAAGCTGCAAGTCACCATAGATGCAGTGAAAGTATTGGTCATTTCGGTAACGTGGCAAGAAACTTTTTGCTTTCCTCGTTATTCTTTTCGGCCCAACTGGGATAACTTTGTTTCATTTTTTTACGTTC
This sequence comes from Vanacampus margaritifer, assembly GCF_051991255.1. Taxonomy (NCBI): domain Eukaryota; kingdom Metazoa; phylum Chordata; class Actinopteri; order Syngnathiformes; family Syngnathidae; genus Vanacampus; species Vanacampus margaritifer. Next base: position 20,221,273 of record NC_135438.1, on the reverse strand, counting down.
TCCTTGCTTCTCAGTCTAGCTCACTACCGTCACTTTGCGCCCTTCCGCTCTTCCGCAGTAAGATGGACTGATACATTAGTGGAAACTCAGAGGGGGGGGCAAGAGACATACGATACAAGAAGCCTTCTGCTGGCATTTCAGCAAAATGATTTGGATCAAAAACATAATTAATGTCCATAAATGAGTAAAAACTATATTGACCATTAGTGTATGAGGAATTTTATGGGGCCCTTTAGTAGCGTGAGGCCCTAGGCAACTGCCTAGGTTCGCTTAATGGTAAGTCCGCCTCTGCAAGATCCACACAGACGTGCTAACCTCAGCTGTGTTCAATTTTACACTTTTTATTATACAGAAATGAATAGAAGCCGTTTTGCATGCAGTCTTATGCAATGAATTAATACCAACATTTTTTGGGGTGTAAGATGAAAAAAATGGAGATGGTTTGTCAACAAATTACAGTGCAAACACTAAAAGTCAAATATGAATCTTGCCCAGACTCTTGCAATCAATCTTCCGCATGCGCAAAGGTGTAACTTTCAATTTAGAATACTGAATTTGTCATCAAAACTTGAGTAGCAGTTTACATCAGAACATCCCTCAGAGTACACTGTGATATTCACAATATGACTAAGGAAATTGTTATCCGTACACAATGTCACACCAAAGTATTGTCGTTCTGATAGCAGTGATGCATTCAGTGACGCAAATATTTATTTTTGAGACATATCCTAAAGATTTTTGAGAGAGAAAATTGATTTTGCAGTAGTAACCATGATGTTAGAACATTTTTTTGGGAGAAACACACTTAGTGTTTTGCAAATTTAAATTCTGATCTGAGAAATGTACAAGAAATTTTATTTATGTATTTATTTTTGGTACTTCTGGTTAGCACATCCTGTTGAAATATCGCCTTCCTGTGTTGAGTGATCATGTGCTTCCCATGTCTGTGTGGGTTTTCTCAAAGTGCTCTGATTTCCTTCCACATTCCAAAAACATGCATGGTTGTTAAACTGAAGACTTTTAATTGCCTAAGTTTTTAGTTTTTTTTGTTTGTCTATATGTGCCCCACGATTGGCTTTATGTTTTGTTTTGGGTTTTTTTGCATTCAATTTAATACATAAGCAGCACTTCAACACTTTAAACATACTCTACTGTATTTACAGGTCACTCCAAATATTCACTGCAAGCTTTATGGGGCAGAGGAGAGTGGCTTTGTAAAGACCAATTACAATTATCTTTTCATCTGGAAGTTAAACAGTGTTCATATTAGATTTTAAATTCATCTCACTTAAAACAGCATAAAGTTGAAATTTGGGGTGATAGGAAACAAGTTCAAGGTGTACTCTGACTCTCACCCACGTCATCTTTCATAGACGTCGCATGAAATAACATCTTGAAGTGATTAACACATTAACTCACATGTTTAAACGTTTCCACTTCATCCTGACTTGCTATACTGTAGTAACTGTCAATCAATCTCCTCTGGTGAGGAGCATAGGGAATATTTAACTCCCTCATGATTGTGGCATATCTTGCTTTATTGCATGACTACATTAAATCAGTGATTCTCAACCAGTGTGTCCGGGGGCACATTAGTGTCCGTGAGGGCTCTTAAGGTGTGCCGCGGGAAAATTATAAAATTTCACTTAATTGGTCAAAAAAAGTCTTTATTTATCCATCTATCTACAGTATGCCAGCGTCTTATAGTGACAGACAGAACAAATAAATGATCTTCTTTTAGATGGCGGAAATTATACAATAAGACATGTGTATCCACTTTTTGTGACATTTTTGTTCAGTGGTGTATTTTTTTCGCTTATCACTATATTATAATCAGGTAGCCCTTTCCCATGACAACGGTCGCTTCTGCTATAGGGTAAGGGTTAACCTGCCGTCCTCGTTCGGGAAATCAGCTGTACGTGCGTTATCTGTTTGATTTCGTGCTTTTACTGGTTGCTGTGTGCACATATATATATATATATATATATATATATATATATATATATATAAATGGTGACGTGAAACAAAAGCACACACAGTATTTATTTAGCATTTAATGTGCTTATACAACTCTTGAAATATGTTTGACTAGATATTAAAAACACTGAAGCTGCAGCTGATGAAGAGTATATTGTACAAACAAAGGTGGGGGATTTTAAAGGATAACATTATTTGGACAATAGCAGACTTCTCAGCTGGTATTTGACTGCAGGAAAAATACACACATAATTTTTTTTTCAGTTGTAACAAAAAGCCTTAACCTTAGCTTTAAGGATTCAAGAATATGAATCCCCTGTAAAATTAGCTTAATGATGCATTGCCGTTGCTCTACAGTACAGTAGTTTCAAAAATTGAAATTCAGTAATTAAATCTGCGGTTTACATGGTTGAGACATGTTGACATTTAGGAATCCACATTTGGCTTTGTATCAAGTCCATTCCCTATAACTTTGAATGTCACAACAACTCGCAATAACCCTGACCTTTCCCATTAGTCAAGTGACATTGATCCACAGGTTCTGGTGCAGCAACTGCTCATATCGATTTTAGAGGATTATTTTTTTGTATGTGTGTGAGTATGTGCGTGTGCGTGCATGAGAATGTGCGTGTGCATATGTGTGTGTGCTCATTAATTCACCTAAAACCTATTGAAAATCCCATACTGTTTACCTAAACCGAATACTTCAGAATCCCGCTAGAGTCGAGAAGTTGTCAGGAGACCCGAGGAAGGATCAAAAAAATAAAGGAAAGTGAAATCCAGCACCGACCAAACATCACTTACTACCCACCGGGTTACCAACCAGAGTCTTTCACCAACCCCAGAAACATCTAAAGTCCAACAAATTAGGGAGATCTCAAGAGACCAAAGGAAAGACTGGAGAAAGGAAGGAAGGACGGATAGATGAAGCAGAGTGAGATCCACAGACATCAGCCTCCACCGATTCAACGACCAGAGGAAGAAGCAGATTGTGTTTGAATTTTGGTAGATGCTGGTGTGGTGGATCTGGCATGCATGAAAATCTCCACCAAAGAGGGGAGCCGTTGACCCCGGCCAGGACAGAGTTTCTCTCTAGGGCCCCCCATGCCGCGGCAGCGCCAAGGCACAACCCCCGGGCCCCGCAGGGGCCACCGGCCGGAAAGCAAACCCAGGAGCCCGAAGCGTTCCCCACCCAAACACGGCCCGCGCCCTAAGCCCAACGCAGCAGAACGGGGCACGGCAGGCCTACCAGCACCCCCCCCACACACACACGTTCCACACCCGCCACCCACCACAACCCAGCCCCCGCCGCCCCCAAACCCCCAGACACCCCAACCCCAGCACACACCCCCCCCCCCCCACCCAGCCACCCATTCTTTCCATGCCCCGCAAAAACAAAACAAAACGTGGTTATGATGTTTATTTGGTGCATTATGTTCCATTCCTAATTGCATCTCGCATAATAGTAAATGATTTATATAGTACTTTTCCACCTTAAAAGGCCCTCAAAGCACAGCATTAGGAGCAACTTGTTAAGTATCTTGCTGAAGAATACTTCAACATGGTCCCAATGGCATGGGATCGAACCCAGAACCTCTGGGTTGCAAGACAACTACTCTTCCACTGACCCACACCGTGCCATTCTGAATGTATTATTAATGTAGTTTTTATATAATTATTCAACTGCGAACAAATTCACTCCGTAAAAAATGTATCTGAATTTTCATATTTAAAAAAAAAAATTCTGTCTTCATGACTTGATGCCCTATTTCCGTGAGTGAAAACAACCGACATGATTTCTGGCCAAAACTGATCTGCTCATTCCCTTTCAATTCAATGCAGGAGAGTTGTGCGGTCTATTTGGCGGAAGCATAATGGATGGACTCACTGGAGTCCGTGCAGAAAGTATGTTTATAAGGAACTGCAAAAAAGATCTCCACTTGTGAATGATATAATGTTGGCTGCTGCAAAGTGGGCACTTGGAAACCGCCTCCCACCCCCAATCGTGCGTCTGTGTGTGCAACCCCCCTCTCTCCCCCACCTCACATCCACCCCAAACTACACACACACACACACATAAACACACACCAGTTGTGCTGCACTCCAGGGGGGTGTACCATTTGAACTGTAAACACATTTGGCTTTTCTGCACAAAAAAATCCGTCTGAGCACAAGAAAAATAAAATGTGAATTACTCAACGTTACTGGGGGGTTGGGTTGGAGGGGCCAGGGGAAACTGGCTTGGGACAGACGAATCACGCTTGTCTTTGCATCTGCAAATTTGCTATTTGACTTTAAATGAGTCTACTTGAAAGCATAAAGTTGACATTTATGGTGACAGTGGCATTTGTGACATGTGTCGATGACATGGCGTCATCTTTACTAGACATCTCCATTAAAATGGCGACATTGAGGAGCGGTTGTCTAATTTCCCCATATCACTCCTACTTCCACCTTGATCCTCTGTCAAACTCCACCCTCCTCAACAGAATTTCTGGTGGGAGGTGCTAACATGTAAAAAAAATGAGTGAGGAAGTTGCAATTAGAGAAATGAGATGAGCCCATGGTTTCTCGAAAATTAAAGGTATGACTACGCCCACCACTACCTAAATGGACATCACAAATACATCATCCAATGACAACAAAGAAACAAACGATGGGCATGTCCAAGTTAGGAGGTGAACATGACAACAGACACTATGCGATTTGTGTACAGTTATAACAACCTTAATGAACTTTTGACATATAAACTGACAAAATGCAGTCGTTGCTTAACACATTGTAACTATACTGTATTGCATATTTAACATCAACATATTCATTTTATTAATTGTACGTATGCATTTTAATCCATGTCGTTAGCACATTTTAATCCCAGCAAGGTGCTATGTCCTTTGCCAAATTCCCAATTACTGTCAACTAGACTTGCCCTGGCACGAAAATAACAATGTGCCAATTTGTACGCTGAGTCTACGAAAAAAGGACTCTTGTAGTCATAAACTTAGGACACTTTTATCAGGTTAATTTCACTTAAAATTGCCGAACTTTTTTTTTCCAAATTTGGACAGATTCCCAATGCATTCTAATGTTTGCGACACAATCTGCTCTTGTCATACTGTTCCCTTCACCCATGTCAGGCATGGTGACTGATGCTGCCCAAATGCAAAATTGGAGTGTTTATTTCTTTCTACACATGCTATTGAAGATTTACCTTCATATACAGTATTGGCAGTTCTTTACATGCTCAATAGCTGTAGTAACCTGTGGGTCCGATTAGTATTGCTATCTGGACTGCTACATGTGATTGTATTTATCCTTAGTTTTTTAGGGAAAACTAAATAGTTAAGCATTCTTTTTAGACAGGAAAAGGAGACAATAATAGTTTGACTTGTTACAGACTGGTGTAGCTGCTCTATTTTTGTTCATTTTTACATAAAAATGAATATTAACTACAAAGGGTGGAATGCTACATCAGAATGCAGCATCATGCATTTAAAAATTCAGGGTCAAGAGTTCACCTCTCATTAAGACACTCAAACTGAAAATAATCCAAGAAAAACAAAGACGAAAGAAAGATATTGTTGAAATTCATTCTGACATTAAACGAAACAGCATAAGTAAAACACCGAAACACTATCGGTGTCAAACTAAAAATTAAAAGCTGACACTTCTGTTTTCATGTTTCTGGCTTTGTTTGTTGCACAAGTTGTTGTGATGTTTCTTTAACCTTGGCAAACCTTAATCAAATGATTGTCTTTGCTATTTTAGGAAATGTTACTTAAAGGTCCCCCCAAAGTGGCTGTTTTTAGAACCTCAGTGGAAAAAAATGATTCAAACTTGCATTTTTTGCATTAAATAAAACATTTTAAAATTCCGCATATTATTATCATTAACATTGGAATGATGAAATCAGAAGTAATTTCATCAATCGATCAATCTGCTCAGTCTCTTGTATCCATACAGATTTTATTAGCTTATTCAGTGAAAACTCAGTGACTCGGAGGAATAAAGACGTTTTTCTGTGCAAACTGGAAAATCCAAAATGTAAATAATGTACACTTCCTAGAAAAATAAAATAAAATCAATCATTAAAATATGTTCAGAATATAGTGTCTATTTTCTATATATGAACAATTTGTTTTCTGCAATTATGGATTTGTGATCAACTGCCTCAGTAAAAAACAAACAAAAAATTGACTGACTGACTGACAAAACCATGTTTGATGTTGTTCCCAGAATGAGCCGTTGTCTACAGCTGACTACAGAAGTATTTTGTCAGTCCCGCTGAGATCAACATACTGTATACACGTGTTTCGACCTACACATATGTACAAAGTTAGTGGCACATGGATTGACTCACAGACAAACAAATAAAAAGACAGCTAGTGACAGATGGGGTCATGCACACGCACTCTCACACACACATACGCACATCAGCTCTTCAGTTGATCAGAGACGGTTCCAGTGTCACCTCTCTCCTCCCTAGCTCAAAGCCCCCGAGGAGCTTGCTATGTGTCAGTGACGCCAATTTGTAGACGATGTGCCTGCCACCTCTGTGACTGCATATTTGTTTGTCATGGGGGAGGGAGTTAAATATTTCATACCCGTGGAAAAAATGGAGTGTTGATATGAATACTAGCTTCTCAAATGTCGTGCAAACGATACATTGATGTTCAACTGCAAGTGAACTAGAAGTTGAAATTGTTGCAGGGGGATGCTGTCACAAGAAACTCATTAATTGATGCTGTTGAAGACATCATTGCAGATACCATAGAAATGTGTGTGTGGACGCTTTGAATGATACAGGTAATGAAGTACAGGAAGTTAATTGAGAAACCATTGTTTCAAAGTAAGAATCATATAGGAAATGTAAACTTTTTTTCTTTCTTTTTTTACTAATGTTAATATCTTAGTGCCTTATTTTGGTAGACTGGCACCCCTGCGCTTGGCGTAAAAACAGGCGTAGCTTAATTTTGGTGCAGGCACAAGTCCAGTCTACCGTGTCTGGTGCTCTGAGCTGCCACGCCCCCAATGCACCTGGTATTTTGCTCACAGAGAGTAGTCTGCGCTTGGCATAAACTCAGGCACTTATTCATTCTCGTTCCTGGGGAAGTCTAGTTTATAAATTATACATTAAATATATATATATATATATATATATATATATATATATATATATATATATATATATATATATATATATATAAAAATAATAACAGCATTTATTACAATTATTATTATCATTATCATCATCTTTAAAATATTTTAATATCACCCACAAACTTATATATGAATGGACTAACAATGCTGCTAACTCGCTGTCGGGAAAAGTGTAGCCACCAGCGACCATCTTACGTTGCCACCTAACTTGAATGCATTGTTTTCTCTTGTTCATGTTATTTTCTGTCTACAGCGAAAATGCTACTGTACATGGCATACAGTTCTACCAATAAGTCTGGGTGAAGCACTACATTCACATTTCACCGTCAAAAATAAGATTTGTAATTTTCTCAAATATGGTATAACTCCCAGTGCTAATCAAAGATTCATCTGCATCATATTCTCAGATACCTAAACAATCAAATGAAAGTAAAGCCTATTAGGAAAAACTTCTGTGGAATGTAAATGTGTGAGTCACAATTAACAAAACTGAGATCATAATATTGTAGGCTGGATGGTCAATGCAAACTGTGAAGTTTGGTCTTTGAGAGGTTCTCATTACTCCATACAGGGATAGTGTAAACCATGCACTGATTACAGTGTTTACAGCGGAACAAATAACAGAAGTTGTCAGTAGGGCTGGGCGATATGGTCCAAAACTAAAAATCGCGATTTTTGCAGTCAATCAGGACGATTACGATTTTAATCTAACAAACCCAACAAACATTTATTTAAATGTTTAATTTATTCAAAAATCATTTATGTGCAAAATGTTCAGAAAACAAAAATATATACTGATTCTAGATCAGTATTAACAAACTTAACATTCATAGTTTGTGCTTAAATGCCACAATTAAGTAGTTGGTAGCTATTGTACTAAGCAGGTCTTGTAAACCACCCAAACAGCAAATTACAACTCACATCAACATCTGGATGTAACAGAACAGCTTTAAATAATCAAGAAGACAAAATTCAAATTCACGATTTAGCAAATTTTCAATGATTCGATTTTTAAAATGGCGATGTATCGAATTGATTTGATTAATTGCCCAGCCCAAGTTGTCGGTATAAGGGGCAATGTAAGATTGCTGCCCTCTGGCTTCATCCGCGAGGGGCCTATTGGCAGTCCATTCATATACAAGTCAGTGATAACACCCCCTGACCGTGCATCACAACTGGGGGGTGGATGCACGATCAAAGGTGCACGGCAGTCTCTAATTGCCCAGGTCACATGCACTGCCGACTACAACATCCGCAATGGGAGATTTTGCAGTTCACCTGTAATGCACTTTTGACATCTCTCAAAGCCCAGTGAGTCAATTTGATTCTGCAATGTCAAGCATGGCGTGCATTCCTACGCCCTGATTTTAATGCAAATGAGGGATGCCACACCGATTGGCCGGGAGTCTGCTACTTTCCATCCCACAACGGCGCAAACGCCCCCTTGCGCCCAATTCTACCTGCACAAGGTCTAGGAAAACTCCACCCATGCGCAGATGAGTTAGTTAGACTATACTATGCGCTAGACTTGTGCTGGGCACAAAAATAGGGCCCTTAGAATTCATGTTAATAAATTAAAACATCAGCATTATCATAAAATAAAATTATCAAAGATGCTGTTTGGGTTTGAAGGAAAAAAACAAACAAGTTAACTTTAAACAAAGAAAAATGATGTCTCCCACAGCAGCAGTTCAAAGATTCTAATTGTTGTTTTGCAGTTTGGGCCATGTATACCAAAAAATGATGCCTTGATGTGGTTAATGTTACACTGTTTCCAAACAAAGACGGCATATTCTTTTTTATCTCCAAAGCCTTGAGAAATGTGAATTCTACGCAAAGCAACAAAGAAAAAGAACAGACTTGTCGCGCTAATGTTTTGACATCTCCAGGCAGAATGCCACAGCTGAGCTAATGGTAAGTGATAAAATGTAGGTTTATGAGGGATTAGTCGGCTGTGTGTGTGAATTAGACACACACACACACACACGCGCAAATGCACATGAAGGCACACGAGATTCCCCAAGTTTAGCGATGCATTAGTGGTGTTTACAACAGCTTTGAATGGGGCTTACCCTCTGCTCCTGTAATGCCCACCCTGCCCATCACCGCCACCATGTAGTACAAACATTTCAGCTACGGAGACCGGTTTCGGAGGGGGTTTAGTTAAAGACGGAAATTGTCAGCAGTCACAGATGTTCGGGTCACCAAGAGTGGGAGGGATGGAAACAGTCGTGCTGGTTGTTATAGTGAGGTTACAAGGAAAAGGGGCTGGAGGTCAAAAAACTGCACTTTGCACCTTGACATCAGGGCTGGTCCATTTCGAACGGATGGTTATACAATTAGTGGGAAAAAGAAACTAAGAAAACAGGAGAAAGTCAGGCAACCATCAACAAAGACAATATTATTATAACTTCTATCTAAAGAATGAGTATGAGAAAGATATGTATAACATTGATTTGCCTTTTCATTACATTTTACTACTTGCATTATAGACTAAACTATACAAGTTAACTATACAAATACTAAATAAGCATTAAGCTTTTACACAGCCACATGATGTGGTTTGGGTTTCCGATCACACCTCCAATTGCTGATAGTGGGAAGCATTTCAGACCATAACATTTCTACATTCCAATACTACTAATAGTAAAAAAGCATATATATATATATATATATATATATGTAAATCTTTTTGTATCAAAAAGATGGCTTGTGCTTGATATAGGACAGAAACACTCTTAGCTCAGAGATTAGCAAACACTGGAATCTTCTTAAATCTATACTAATCCATTATCCTCTGGGTGCGCTGTTCAATGGGAGGGGCAAGCGTTTGTGTGAGTGTGTGTGCGTGTGCGTGCGTACTTATGTGTTTGTGTGTGTTTTCATGTGTGCGCATGCGTGTGTGTGCGTATGTGTGTGATACACTGATGTTTAGACTCATGGAAATAGCAACTTAAAAGCAACAAACACCTATAGTATATGTAACAAGGCAGCCTGTGAATGTATGTGTGTCTGTGATTTTAGCAAACAAGTCAGTGTGTGTCTTTGTATCTGAGGTCACAGTTATTTATATATTCCAGGTTGATTATTTTGACAGGGAAAACTTTGGAGTTTGTATTTTGTGATACCATCTGTACAATTTTTTCTGACACCACATCAGGTATAACAGTATCTACATTTCCCCTTGTTATTATTCTGCCATTTGGAAGCGGGAGGGGAATTAATGCCCACACCACTAAGTGTACCCACACAAATAGTGGATTTGGTGTGAATTGACATGCAGACTCAAATGCTTTCTTTTTCTTGCGGCGTCCGTACGGAGCCCGTTCCGTATCTGTACCGCAGTCAGTGTGAATGTGGTGTTATATTATATTAACAAAAATGAAATGAAAATCTAATGAAGTGTTAACTGTTTTGAAGCACTGGCTCACACAAAAGCAGCTAATAGTGCATTGACACACAACATAGGTCAATTAAACGTTTTTTCTTTTTTTCGAAAGAATAGCGAAAGAACCAAATAGTCCATTACATTCCCTTCCTGCATGTGTGCTTGAATGTGAACTGAAGATTGTATGAGTGATGAAGCAGCATAGCATCTGTTCCACTCTCTACAGCAATGATAGACTAATCAAAGACAATTATGATGTTGACAAAGCCACCCAGCCGATAGTACTGATTCAGACTCTGCAGGAGTTTATCTTTTCAATGGAAGCATTGGAAACACTTTAGTGTCATTTGTGCACATGTGGTTTTGACTGTGAGCAATGTGGAGGATATGCAAGCTCCCATAGATAGTCATTTACTAAAAATACTGTACAGCAATAATTTGCTAATTGAATGTTTACTACATACCCTTGTTGATTAAAATACAATGAAAAGGGAGAACAATCTTCTTGGTGGCACTATTATAAACAATATTATGCATCCTTTCAAGTCATTGTATTGATAAAACAATGCAGATGATATGTATGTAACTTATGAAGATATAATGGAAAAATTACTTGTATTTTACCCAGGGGTGTAGTTAGGCGTATTTTAGGGAGGTTTCAACCCCTTAAAATATTTTGGCCCCCTAAAATTATTTGGTGTATCAGTCACCATTTCCTCAAAAATCCTCAAGCACACGCTTGGTAACTCTTCACTATTTACAGCTAAGTAGCTTGGAAAATTATTCATCTCCGAAAATATTTGGGCAATTACAGTGGTGTAAATAATCTTTGGGTTTAGCAAGTATATAAAAAGTGAATAAAAATATTAGATGTACAGGAGCTCGTCAAAAAAATAGAATATACTCGAAAAGTTGAATCATTTCCGTAATTCCATTCAAAAAGTCTAACTTTCATAGACTAAACTGCTTATCCGAGACACCAAACAATTTAAAATATATATTTTGTATGTGCATGTTTGTGTCTGTGGGAGAGAGAGAGACAGCGAGAAAGAGACAGATAGAGAGCAAGGCATTGTGAAGGTCATTTTGACAGCGAGGCCTACTAAGGAGTGGGCTGACCCACTATAAAACCACAGCAATTAAAGAACAGCAGTGGAGAGAGAAATTGACGTTGCACAGCAGTGCTGCCATCCAACATGGCCTCACTTGCACATTGTAAACACTGACACTGCAGCAACTGACAATGAGAAAGGAGAACATGTTATGCAAATGGTCATGGTCTCTAAAAGAGGAGAGTCAATGGAGTTTCTCCTCACTGTCAGGAGCAGAAAGTTAACTCTATAAACAAGTCACTCGAGCTCGGAATCTTCTTTATGCTTCCTTGCTTTCCTTGTTAGTATGTTATTGTAGAACTTTGACCGAGATCAAATTTCATTTGATTCAATTCGCAGATTTTTTTTTTATACAAACTCCAAATTCACCTAAATGTGTTTTCAGATACAATTTCTTAAACTGCATCTTGTCTCCTCTGACCTGAAGAGTATCTCGTATTCCTCATATTCAGTCTGTCATCTTTTGCTTTTTGTTTCTTTCTGACTTGAGAGAGAGCGAAGGACGGCTGGGTTGAGTGGGTATATTTTCATACCATTCTGGTGGGAGAAACTTGGCCTTGTTTTCAAAGCCTGGTGCCAGATGGTACGGGCAACTTGCGAGGCAAAGGAGGAGATAAAAGAAAACAAGGTTGACTCCAAAATGCCAAGACCAGATGAGAAGACATAACCCAATTCACACACACCCTGACACACACAGACGCCCAATTTTGCATCTTGATCACCACTTCAAAAGACCACTTTAGGAGATTTTCTGCATGCTATTGTTAGAATGTGAACAAAACCATCTGTCCATCCCACATGGAAGATCTTACATTTACATGAACAATAAGTAGGTGAAACACAAACATATTTTGTCTTTACTTCTAAAGCTCTAAAAAGTACTGTAAGAAATTTCAAAGCACATCGATTTTACACTTATTTCACTATATAACCAATGTTTAGTAGGTACGATGCTTTGCTCAAGGGTACATCGACAGTAAGCCAGCAAGCAGACTAGCATTGATTGATTTATTAACGTAGCTTCATCGATAATGGTTGTCTTGTTCTGACACTCTTCTGAGACCCTCATGACAGTTAACTGTTTTACCTCACTTTGGTGAGAGACTGGCTCTGGAATCTTACATCTGGAATGTGAACACTGCCAAGGTTCTATATGAAAGGCACCAAATGCACTTATATGGGGATGAGTAGTAACACATTATCAACTTTAAATACTCTTGTATGATGATACTAAATACATCGAATTGGTCCTACATACTTAAAAAAAATGTTATTAGAGGGCAGGGTTGAGCATATGGTGAAGCCAGACAGCTTAGACCCTCTTCAGACCAACAAGGTGGTACAAGTCAGGTCAACCAGTCAAGTATAAAGATTGTACTTACATGACCTTATGAAGAGATGATCCTGACTTCTGTTTACTGCACAGACTTCAGTAATCACCCAAGCTTCTGGTAGGAACCCTTACCAAAGATGATAGGGACATCCACAGCATGGAGGATTTTAAGACCTGACATGAACTATTGTTACCACAAAAGAACTTGGATCAGACAAATCGGATGATTTTAAAGTTAAAATAATCCTACTTTTGGGAACAACAGTTAAAAATTGCTAATGTACTTAAAGGTGAGCTCACAAACAACTGACTTCTTCACAAATGACAGCAGTGACATGTGGCACGTATGCTTGGGGGGGTGACAAACCAAACATGGTGTTTCTGGTGGATGAATGCATGGACGCTGCAATTTATTCTGTTCTTGCAGAATTACCCACAGTTTCCATTTTGAAAAAAGGGCAATGAAGAATCTGTCACGAAGGGGAACTGGTGGCGGCCGCAGGACGTGCGCCACCGGAACGGGAACTGGTACCTGCCTCTTGCTCTACTGGGTCAGTTTTTTGGTTGGATAATTCTGTCACGATGGGGTGGGGGACTCAAATGCAGGGATGCATGCAATACTGAAAACAATGTATTTAACAAAAACAATAACAGTGGTACTGGGTAAACTCTAAATAAACAAAACAAACAATGAATATTATTGATTAATTTTAATAGGAGAAGGATCTACTCACATACACCATTTTAACTGGCACAGTGATCACCAACTGGAGTAAAATTGTCTCATTTGTCATAACTGTTGTTGATCATTATTCCACACCAGTAGACACTTTAAAGAGTGCAAGGACTCTTTGCATCATTAATTACTTTCTCTACCTATGTGTTGTGTGCTAAATGTTGTTTTTGCTATAGTTCCTTGTTGCTGTAATACTAGCGTGGCTTAACGTGAATTTGCTCTTTAAAAAAACAAAACAGACGCACAAACTCTTTATTGAACTCCAGTTAGCAACAAAAGTTGGACAACCCTTGAGACAAATCATGGGAAAACATGATTTTCGATGCGGACGGCTAATCACTTGGTCTGGAAATCCAATCCAATGCCAAGCTTGTCGTTCTAATTGTGTCGTCAGTTGTTAGTTAATCACCTCTTTTCTGTTTTCATTTAGAGCTCTATTTTCATGCCCAACGTAAGTACAGCACAAAGTGTAGTCTAATTGTGGGTGGAGTTTTCTTTTTATTTGGTATTTTCGTAGACAAGCGCACTTAGAAATTGCACCGTTGTGGGTGTGGACACAGCAAATTTGTTTCCCAGGCAATGGCAAAAGCTCCTCTCATTCCCTTTACAACCAATTTGCTCAAGGCAAAAAAAAAAAACTAAACAAAAAAAAGCATCACAATCGCACCCGACTACCACCAATATTTTTATCATTTCACCACCATGAATATATTATTAAATGTTTGAATAGAAACTGAATAATTTACATCACCATCAAATAATCTATATTTTCACCAGCCCCTTCTGCTGAATAATTTAGCACTCGTGAAAATATTCAAACTACATCATAATCATCATCATCGCATGTTGTACATGCTTTAAACATTTCAGTCACAATTATTCTTGGAATAAAACTTGTAATTTTTTTTTTTTTTGGGGGGGGGGGGGGAGCTCTGCACAACTCAGTACAGCAAAGGAAGATAAGCTACCTTTTCAGATGGATTTTGTATTCCTCCTCTGTCTCTCTCAGTCTTCCATTCTAACACTCGCTGTCCTTGCTAATAAAACCATAGGGTATTTTGGTTCCCATTAAATGGATTATACTCATTTCTCTCTCTGACATCTCTGCATTGAGAGAGTGTGCCTCAGTTTAACGTTGTTCTAATTCCACTCACTATTCTTTCAATAAAACATTCATCATAATAATTAACCATTTTGACATCTAATTTAAACTAATTTGTGGGGAATAAAGCTTGCACTACTGAGCTCATTGAAAGGCAATGAAACTTGTAATCATCAGGACAATGTGTGTTTCAAATTGTATAGTTAGAAAATACATTGTTAATCTGAACATTAGGGTAATGTTCAATAACAGAACATTTGCCACCATAAAGTTGAATGACTGCTCAATATGCAAAAAGGTTACCAGTATATTTTTTAACAACTAGGGATGTGCTGAAATTGAAGGCTTACCTGATTCAAGTGTGTCATCTCATGCATTTTTCGGGGTTTTGTGTTTGTTTTTTTGGAGTTAGGCGACAGATGGGGCTCAAGAAGTGTTGTTCGAGAACAACTCACTCAAGCAAATTAATCTTTTGGATGAATGTGCTGAAAGGAATCATTTTATGAGCTAAATCTTTTCTTTCTCAATTCAGTTGGCCTCAACCATAAGGATATGCTGAATGAGAAACTCCCGCACAAATGGTGGCTGGCCAGGGAGAAACATAAAAATGATTGGGGACCAAAATTGGGGTGTCAAATCAAAGCTCTGCTAACTGTAGTGTAACAGTGATCTAAACTGTTCTCCTCTCTGGTAGGGCATTTAATGAACAGCTTGTACTTGGTTATAGTTTATGTCTTTGATACATCTTGTCAAAATTGCCAATTACTAGAGAGTCAGGGAAAGTCCACTCTACATCCAAAATGCGCTCCACTAACATGCGCTGAGCCTTTTTCACGTCCACATCCGGCGCGATGCAAACAAGAGCCAGAATGAATGACGCAAACTCATGAATAGAATAGACTGGACTTTAGAAAAAGCTATTCCAGAGCAGGAGAGCAGTGTTGAAAATAACACTGCCACATTGGTGAACCGTTCATTGTTGGTGTAGAAACAGAAACCGCCGCCTTTGCTTTTACCGGCGAGCTCTGGGTTATGATCCCAGTCAAAGAACTGAAATCCCTCCAGATGTAATGCGCTGTCCGGGATCTGCTCACAAAGCTATGTCTCTGTGAAGCACAAAAGACAAAGAGGAGGAAAAGTCTCTTTTTCTACATCTTTTCAATCTTGTTGCTGTGTCGTGTGTGCATTGGAGTGAAAAATCCCAGGTAAGTTTGTTTGTATCCCTCATATACGGAGTCACACTAGCATGCCAGCTCGCTTCCCTCTTCTACGACATCTCACTTTTGTGACCCAAAAAATGGACCATATCCACAGCAGATGCTTCCCCAAAAATTGTCAGTAGGTTCATAGAAGAAGCATTCCTGATGTGTTGGATCTCTTCACCAGGGTACGTAGACACGGTATTGACACACACAAACGGACAAAACAGAACACACCAAAAGACCAGGGCATCTGTATATGGCGCCGTCTTGGTTTTATCATGAAGCAAAGGAGATAAAAACAAATAAAGGCAGCAGCAGCAGCAACACAATACTTTTTATTTGAAAAAGATGTGGGTAATGATAATAATGACAATAATTACTGAGTCACTCACAGCTTCCTTGAACAATTACGCTACATCCTGAATGTGTTTACTCAACGTGCATTGCTTATTTGGGGGGAAAAGGTGCAAGGTCGATTTGCTCAACTTTTTTTTTTCTAAGCATTTCTCATCTCATCTGTTGTAATTGGTTGTCTGGACAGTGACAGTTCAGCACCTCAGAAAAACGTGATGTGGCATGCTAAAGCGGATTTATTATTTTTTTAATGGTTGTGAAAGTGGCGGCACGCTGGTGCACTGATTAGCACGTCGGCCTCACAGTTCTCAGGTGCATTGTTCGATTCTGGTTCCGTCCTCCCTGTGTGGAGTTTGCATGTTCTCTCCGTGTGCCTGCGTGGCTTCACTCCAGGTACTCCGGTTTTCTCCCACATTCCAAAAACATGCATGGTAGGCCAATTGGCACTCCAAATTGTTCGTAGGTGTGATTGTGTGTGCGAATGGTTGTTTGTCTACTGTATAAGTGCCCTGCAGTTCAGGGTGTACACCGCCTATCAGCAGCTGGGATAGGGTCCAGCTTGCCCGAGACCCCAGTGAAGATAAGCGGTTCGGATGGATAGTTGTAAAAGTTCTGAGGACTCCTAGGAGTGTTTTGTTTGCACCTTGCAACAATCAGTGTGATTTTTGCAATAGCTAGAATTAGACATGATTTCAATCTAAATAAGTGCAGTGCACCACACTGCTGATCTTATGACTAGTCATGCATGTTCCAGTTGAACTAATTTTCAGGCTGAATTCTTCCAGTTGAGACTAGAAGAAAAATGTCTACTGACATCTTTACTTTGTCACATGGCCTGTTAACATTCTCCAGACCTAGCGTGCATGCAGGTTTAGAGTTAACCAACAGCACAATATGTTCTGTGACTAACAGCTTTAGTTCAGCATCAGTTATGGGTTCAAGAAATTACAGAGGGAGAGCAATAGCGTGGGCAATTTCCACAAAGATTTATTTTCACAATATGTGCTGTAAGCGAGACTGATATTTATTGTAATTTTAAACAAAGTTGTGAAGCATCCATCATGGGTTTGAATGGCTCAAAAAGCGTGGGCATGGACTTATTGTGGATACATTGTTTAAACAAAAATCAAAAGAACATCAATAAACATTGCAAAGCTTTTTAGAGTCTGTTTCCACCTGCTTGGCTGTTTTAGACAGTTGATTCCCTCGATATAAGTTTCTTTCTGCGTTGACAATCTCCTTCAACATGCACTGAGAGAGAATAAAACACAATCAAGAGCTTTTCATGGTCGTGTGTATTCCATTTTCTTTTGAACGTGTTGAACATCATCACTGACTTCAAAAAGCTGATCCCACCCACAATAAATTATGTAACTTTAACTAAATAGAGAACGGTAGCAGCATTTGAAATTAGACAGAAAGTGTAATCATTGTTGGAACGGATTCCAGTTTGGCCTGATATTGGAGGATGATAATTACCTAAAAAATAAATGTTGTTGTAAATGTGTTGTCGTGTTGTCATATATATATATATATATATATATATATATATATACATGCATACACACACACACACACTGTATGCTCTGCATTATATGATCCAATAGTGTAATCTTGCCATTAGAAAGTATTGCATTCTACATATTCAATTGCCTCACTTTACTCACGCCCAAATATTGCAGCTACATAAAACCAGCTGGTAACTGCCAAACTTGAAATGAGTTTAAAATTGATAGGATCTTATAATTACTTAAGGCTCCGTGCTTTAAAAAAATCTGGAAACAGTTGAGTAAATCTGAGTGAAGGGGCACAGATAGCTTAATTTGTGCCATCTGTGGGATAACAACATCTTGGAAAACCTTCGTGTAAATTATGCACAATTATCCACTCACTTCATAAGTCTTTTAAATTCCTGGTGTATGTCATTCAAAAGTCAACACATGCATGTGAACGGGAATGTATGAAGTACTTTGAAAGCACTATATAAATAAAGATGATTAGACTTGACTTTTCTCTTTCTAAGTGCTTCTTTTCATTTATCTTAAGTTGTTTTTTTTTAATTGTTTTTTTAATTGAATACAGCCATTAAGTTGAAAGGCATGTTGCTGTCATGCATGTGCTTCTTATGTCCCTACTAATTTTGTCATATACTGTATGCATCATGTGTATATGTGCACGCTCATGTATAGGAAACTAGTCCTTGCTATGACAAACAGTCGCAGTGGGAGCTTTGTACTAGGGAATCACAACATGGCTGTGGATGTCACAGAGGTTTAACTGCGGCTCTGGGGAAAGGCATGCACAAATGCACACATATAAATATACAAATTACAGACAAGCCAAGACATCAACAAAATTCTTTCAGCATCAGGTCTATGGGGGATTCAAGGGGATTAAATACAACATGCAACCTTGGAGACTCGCCTTTGTATGGATGAGGCATTTTCACTCTCAGCACTCCTGCGGGGTTGCTCCCATGTTTTGTCGATAAAACCTACAATGCTTGATTATGTTTAAAAGGCTTGAAGAATGCGGCTCTAATTCTGCGGCCGAGGTAAGGACACACTTGTTGCATCGTTCGGTCACACTTGTGGCAGTGAGAGATCAGAGGAATGAGGTGAAAGAAAGGCAGTTAGTTTCATTTCAATTCCATGACAAAAAAGGTGGTGTATTTATGTATTCATTACAAAAATGACAAGGCTACATGCACAAACAAACACATACAGTTCATACAAAAAAAGCTCTTCCTTACTTATGACTAATAATAGAGAATTCCTTCACTGAGCTTCTTTGGCCTTGTCACCTTACCTGCGTGCAAAAGAATAGAGCATGCGCACAATGCAAACCAATGCGCCATTAAAACGAGGTATTCCAAATGTCCTTTATATGAAGAAGAATGCGGGTGATGAAAGGGGTAACCCAGGGGTCTTATGTGGGTTTTTATAAACTGTTTTTTGCATGTGTCTACATGGCCTTTCAAAAGTGTAATGGAAATATTCAGATTTTAAAAGTTTTTTTTTCTGCATGTAAACATATACATTGACAGTATGCATGTTTCTGGAGTAAACCAGCCACCTAACAAATTGTGTACCACCTTTCTTGAAAGCCAGTCTCCCGGCAAATAGTTAATCATGCAGTTAATTAATAATAATGATGTCAAGTCTAGAATGAAGTCCACTGATGCACGCATGATGAATGTGAGGATGGACATAAAAGTGTTAAAATAACACTGAATACAAATCAAATACATAACTGAAGACTAATAAAGTACATAAGTCCCCTCCCTGCTCTCTCTATCTCATTTTTTGTACCATCAATCAAAAGGCAGTTAACTAAGCAATGTTTTTTATATCCAATAAGACTGATATATTGATCCAATTTACATAATTAAAGGATATAACATTATCAAACCATTTTTTAAGCAAAATGGGTTTGTAGTGTATTGTTGTTGTTTAAATATTACGTTTCAACTTAGTAATGTTATGTTTTTTTAATGTATAGCTTGTTCAAACCAACACACAGTAAAATAATAATAATAATAATAATGATAAAGATCTCTAATATTTTGACATTTGAAAGATGTATTTGCCAAACTTTAAATGCGTTTCTCTGAAAACGAGGAATTTCAACCTGGCAACATTAAAATTGCTTTAACTATGTCAATTTTTGAGATACTTTCATGTACTATATATAATTTTAAAGGGAATTAAGTATATAATTAGAATACATGAATACATCAATTTGCATTATATGACCTATGAGGGGCAATTTTAATGGTTGAACAAACATGCTGTTTTTGAAAAGTGATGATTTTACAGGTACGAGAATTCTGCCCTATGCTGGTGTGTGTAGTTTTAATAGATGTCTGACTGTCACTATAAATATGCCAAAGACATTTTGCACAGCAGTGTTCCCCCGCAGCCCCCCCCCCCCCTTCTTCTTCATTTGCAGTGTTACCTGACTTAACGACACTTTAAATTATGTCAAGGGTGCGGAGTGGCTT
Source organism: Vanacampus margaritifer (assembly GCF_051991255.1). Lineage (NCBI taxonomy): Eukaryota > Metazoa > Chordata > Actinopteri > Syngnathiformes > Syngnathidae > Vanacampus > Vanacampus margaritifer. Next base: position 20,200,906 of record NC_135438.1, on the reverse strand, counting down.
TGATCAGCTGTGGGGCATCTATTATAATTATTATTACATCAGTTTGGACAGGGCTTTTATTATCAATAATGCAAGTGGATAGCTTGGTTACTTGCTTAGAAAGCACAGTGACTGAACTTAAAACCCCAGAGCCTGAAAAAAAGTTGTGGAACAAAGTTCATATTCAGTGTGTCTTTGATCCTGTCAGCAAATCAGTGTATAAAAGAGGCTGCAAGTTGAGTGCTGGGTTAAAAAGCCAGTTTGATGTGATAATTCACAGGAATGGGAGTGTTACTTTTAAAATGTATTCCGTTACAGTTACCTGCAAAAAAAAAATAGTAACATAATCCAAGTACCATAATATTAAAGTGATGTAACAATTACTTTTAATTACTCCAAAACCAAGTATGTTTATGAAGTCCAAATAAAAATAAATATCACCACAATTTATATTTCTAAACAGTGCGCCCCTGCTATTTGCAGGTGATAGGGACCTGTGAAGCCGACCAATAGCAAAAATCCTCGTATAATTGGCAACCATTTAAATGCATGTACAGTATAGATATGTTGATAGATAGATAGATAGATAGATAGATAGATAGATAGATAGATAGATAGATAGATAGATAGATAGATAGATAGATAGATAGATAGATAGATAGATAGATAGATAGAAAAGAGACATTAACTGCAAAATGAACTTTTATCCGAGTCACGAGTTAAACCATATTGTGTACGGTGAATTGGTGGGAGGGATATTTGTTCAGAAGATATAACTCACATTATGTTGTAGCGGCAAGTTCAGCGTAGCATGCTGCAGGATCGACTCTCAGCTAAAACGTTTTCTTTGTTAAAGATAAATCAGTCCTTCAGCAAGACAAGTATGTTACAAACCGTAAATACCAGTTGTCACTTCCTCCTTTCGTCCGTGAACCCCTTTAAACAGGCCTCTTTCTCGCCCGCTTTCATTGTAGGGATTGTAATCCCTCCAAATAATCCCCTTTTTTTTTTTTTATGTACCTGTTATCTGATTACATGTTTTTTCCTGTAACTGTAACGGAATACAGTTTAAAAAAAAAAATGTAATCTGATTACGTAACGGCGGTACATGTATTCTGTTACTCCCCAAGCCTGATCATTCAGAACTGATTTGACAACTGATATATGACAAAGATGATTCATTAGCGTAAATCTGTTCATGTTCAGGCTACCCTAGGTAAAACTTGCTTTACCAAAAAAGAAAAATTAACATTTGAGAGGGTCATGTGGCACACATAATTCTGCAATCCCAAACTCAACCTCTGGGTTTTCATTGCAATCACTTGTTTCTCAATTTCTATATACACATGCCTTCTTTAGACATGGTAAAAGTCTGTGCTTTATGACTCTGTATGAAACCTACCTCCCTAAACTATCTCCCAAGGTAGAAGACACCCATCTCAGTGTGACAGCTGAGTGCATGCAGAAGGAGGAGAGGAGGACAGACACAGGAACAAAGAACTGGACAAAGTCTGGTTTGAAGAAAAGTGGAAAGAGATTTGGAGAAATACAGACAATATCCATCACTGGATCAACGTCTAACCTGCACAACATGTGAACAAATCCTCCGTTTTTGGACCTGAAGCTTTCCTTCTGAGAGGGATTATGGCTCATGTGGCTCACTTCGCTTCATTGAAGGTTTGAGAGGTTGAAGGGCATCAGTTAAGATTTGTCTCTCAAGAGGAATGAATGCCTTTGTTTGTGAAACCCTATCCTCTCATTATCTCAGCGGTAGGGGGATTACACAACACGACTGAAATAATATATAGATCCTATCAGAGACAATGGTATAAATTGTGATTATATCAATTGTATTACATTTAATAACTCCTTTATCCAACTGAAATGAAACATACAACATACAGCAGTGGTTCTTAACCTGGGTTCCATCAAAACCCAGGTGCTCAGTTAGTCAGTCTCAGGGGTTTGGCGGAGGTCAAGACACACACCTGACTCAAATGATTTGTGATGCTACTCCCTGCTTGGCTATGATTGGCTGCATGTGATCACACTAGATTACTTGGCCTATCTGTGCTGCTGGGAATTCGGTGCGCTTGGTAGTCGACTTGAGGCTGTTGTAATGGTATATTGTGTGATTTGTTTATTATTTAATCCCTTCATACTATGTTGAGCAAAAAAAGAAAGTGGTTGGACGAATTTCTGTTATATGAATTCACATGTATAAGGGGACGTATGGTGTTCCACAGGGTTCAATTCTGGGGGCTCTGCTGTTTTCATTCTATCTGCTGCCCCTGGGTTCCAGCTTAAAAAAACAGTGGTGGTTGTTTTAAAATGCTCTATCAATATAGAGTTGGGTGATGGGAGCCAGAGTCATAACGGCATGATTTGCAATTCTAGTCCAGCACAACTAGCTATCTTGCAAAACTAAAGGAACACGTTCTTAACCTGCATGGAGATTGGGAACACAAAAACACAACACTCTCTGAATTCAAGGTGAAGTGAGCCAGATTCAACGACAAGGCTACGCTCCCTGTTCATTTTGCTGTCATCTTGAATTTGGGGGTGGAGGGGGTTGAGAATCATGTTTTATTTTTCAATAAAGAAGGGTTCGTTAAATACACATAGGAAATGGTGGGGTTCAGTATTTCAAACAAGGTTAAGAACCATGGACTTAAAATGAAATATACAAATGTACAGTCTCCTAGGAACATTATGATTAAGAACCAGGCTTGCATTGTTATGTGCTAAACCATCTAGTGGCAGAAGTTTTTTTGTTAGTTTTTTTAATTCCTTTTATGCATTTGTTGGTCTCAGAAATATTTGGTCCTTTAAATCATCCATTGTGGCTGTGTACTTAGTCTGTTTTGTGTTTGTCAATCAAGTTGTGTTAGCTCAATGCTGGAGGCTGAGGTCTGTCCTCTCCTGGGTTGTTCCCCCTTTAGTGGGGTCAGGCCATGAATCAGAGGCCTGATTCCGTCACCCCAGGTTACCAACTCACTACTTCCTATCCAGAATGTTGCAATGAGAGGAGATGGTGGCTGAGAGCAAAATGTTTCAGGCCTAATGAGTGAGTGCATAGGCGTGTGTGTGTGTGTGTGTGTGTGTGTGTGTGTGTGTGTGCAATTTATTATTATTATTATTTTTAAAGTGGAGTAAATGTAAAGTAGGACAAAATGAGGGACAGATCCCTTTCTATATTCAGATTTGCCATTTTACATACAGCATGCCATTTTTACATAATTAAGAATTGTATTATACGGGGGAATCTCATCCTCTAACTGTTGTCTTCTGATCAAAACAAAATACATCAGATATTATTTATGTATCTTCAATCAAAACATATACACAACCCACATTTAGTAAATGTGTAATGTGCAGTGCAATGAGAACCAATAAAAGCTACAGTATACCTTGCCTTTGAAAAGTTTATGAATAATAATAATCCTGTCATGACTGAGACGTGATTTTAACATACTGTTTATGTATTACTGTGGTTAAAGTTTGAACTGCACTGTAACATTTTGAGAAGTGTTGACAATATTGTATCACTTTTATGTAGTTAAACCAAATATTGTAACTCAGGAGTACAAAGAAAGCCAAATGACTTACATTTTCACATCAAACATGGATCCAAATTTTCTTGATCAATGATATTTAAATAATTGCATCTGTTATTTATATATTCGTTGTTGATTTTTTATTTTATTAACGTGGAATAAACCCCTTGAGATGCAACATCTCATTTGCAAGGGGGTCCCACACAAAAAATACAAAGCAATCTATATAATAACCATATAATGGTTTCTTTATTGCCATACCCCTGCCATACAGTGTTGTTGCTGTTGGTGTTTTTATTATTTGTTTTTGTTGTTGTTGTTTTTTTTTTGTTGATGATAACCTACATTCACACACTTACAAAAACAAAAATGACTATCACCACGCTACCCGGAGTTAAAATGCCAATAAAAGTATTAGACAGTTTGTCAGTATGATACAGAGCAATTCTGCAGTCTCGTAACGGTCTCTTTGTTAAAGCCCCGATTTTGAAATGACACATGTGGCTTATATCATAGCATGTACTGTATATCTGATGTTTGTACTGAACCAATCCACATCAAAATCGCTAAATACTTTGTAAATTGAAGAGCTGGCTAACCCATCAAGCATTCAGGATGTTTGTAGTGAGGACTATTTACTACGGTTTTACAACACCCAAAAGTGCAACAATGTACCGTTAGCCACAATGCAGCGTGAGATTCTACTTGGTAAATGGTAAGCCATTTGAAAGTTAAAACTAACAACTCTTCCTTAGTTAAAACAATGTGGCAGCAATATGTCTGCTAATTATAATATGGTGTATATAAAGAGCTATACGTCGTCTTCTTCTTCATTTACTATTTAGGCACAATTTTATTTATTTTCCAGGAGATACATATTTTTCCCTGGAAATACATCATAATAATACAAATCCAACCATAATTTGTTCATTGACATCGGCACAATTTGCTAATTGGTATCTTAGGAGCAAGTCCAGCCCCCAATACAGTACACAGCTTTGATATTAGATTCTATTAGATTATTCATGCAAATTTATTTAATGTTGTAGCCAGTGCATGTGTGCATAAAAATTCTGGGCTGCCAAACTATTTTATTTTCTGGCATCCTTGAAGTCATTCATTTTGAGGTGAGTTCTTTGGTCTGTGATGAATCTAGAAAAGGTCTGAACTAAATTATCTTTCTTGTTTTCCACTTCTGAGGGAGATATTGAGCTTTTTAGCTGCTCACTGTGCCTCCTTGGTGTTAATCTTTTTTTCAAAATGAGTCTGTTATCCATTTTGCAGGCATATGGGCAGGATGTGAACAGTGAATTAATGTTGCTCTATCTTTGAAAGAGCTTTCTCCCAAACTGTTGACCTCCATGAATTATATTTAGATCTATTTTGCATGTAGCCAGCTCCCTACTTTATGATATGTAGTCAGGTAGGAATAAAACATTAAAAAGCTCAATAGTACTGACAGAACACTTTAAGTAAGATAGGAAAAATAATGGGTTTAAAAAGAAGAGAAACACTGCATTATTATTTTTATGATTATTTTTTTTAAATCAATAACATTTCAACATTTGATTGAACAAAGTGTGAAACAAAGTTGAATGTAGAATGTTGTTATCATTGATTAAAATATCCTCTTTACAAACTTCAAACTACCTGACTACATTTTTGGGGGGGTAAAAACAGATACTGGAAAAAAAAAAACATTAAATGTCATTTTGGTCTTGTCCACATCGTAGTGCAGCTATCACAGTAAAAAATTCTGTTAACAGCATCTTTCGCGAGACCTGAGATAAATGCAGACCGTAATGAAAGCAGCTTCTGCTTTGAATACTGTTAAGTTTGTATCCACTCCAAAGGCTGATTAATTAACCACGTTTTATTTCATCAAACGAGGAATGGAAATATTCTTTGAGAGCATTCACATTCAGTCCGGGCAGTTATTTTGAGAACTGATTTAATTAAAAATTAATCTTTGGATTTAATATGCCTCATTGTATCACTGCAACAAATACTTTTTTCTAAAGGGTAAGAAGTTGGAATGTTTCTTTTGTGTGTGTGTTTTTTTTATTTTTATCTTTGCCGGTTTCTGTGAATTGAGGATCTGAGGCCAATTCAAAAAGACTAATTATCTTTGACACAAAATTGTGACATCTTCCAGACAACCACAAGTGTGTCCAAGTCTTCAAGTGGAGCGAAATTACAGTATGTCTCAGGTCAATTGGTTGTTGTTGTGGGCCGACAGAGCGGTAGAAGGATGTGAGGATGAATGTGCATCCGAGCACACGCTGTAATAGCTGTCCGCTGGTGTCCGATGAGGTGGCGAGTTGATGTCAACCAGCAGAGTGTCAGTGAAAGGGAGTGCATGCGTGTTGACGAATGGGCCTGTAAAAAGATAAGGCAGCACAAGAGGGGGGAGAGTGGAACATGTGTGCCTGCGTGGGCGTGTCATGTTACGCTTGTGTGTGCGTATGGCAGAGTGCGTATGTCTGATGAGGTGTCTGTGTTGAAAGGTGATAGGGCTGATGGGGTCTCTTGAAAGTCTATTTAGCCAGAGTAATGAAGTGCGTCTGCCAGGGATGAATATGAGGGAAAGGCTCGGAGGCTCAGACTGACAGTTAGGTCACCTCACTCAACCTTGTATAGTGAAAAGATGGGAGATAGACACGATGATTCAGCTTCAACGACTTTGCCTGCTATGGAGACGCCTTAAGATGAGGTCAACCCAGGGTCATTGATTAGAATGTCCGTCTGCTCTTTAAGGTCATCTGTAGTTGACTTGTCGTCCTTTATGGTTGTGTTTAGGGTTTCGCCATTTTGTGGTGGGTCTATAGTAAGTACGGTTAACATGCTTTCAAACTTAAAATAAAAAATCTGGAATTTTATTAAAATTTACCATATGGATAAGTGGAACATATTTTCCTGACATGGTTTCTCTGTGCCTCACCATATCTTTAAAAAAAAAATTGTAACATAGTTCTCAGGTTGTGTGTGTGCGTGCGTGTGCATGTGGGCATGTTCATGGGGATGCTGGGGGGATTTTTACGTATGAAAAGTGCTATTATAAATAAAGTTTAATTTGATTAAATAAAATGAAAGACAACTAGAGTCTTTCTGCAAGATTTTGAAGTTCACGTGTCTATGGTCTGACCTTCAAACATGCAACACCTTGCAATTAGTACATTCATAAAACACACAATTCTTAACATTTGTTAGTACAAAACCACAAACTCATTTTAAAGCATATGCAGCTTAAAAAACATATTCAACCTTTTCTGACTTCTGAAAAAATATTGGATATCATTAGGTACACACCACAATGTCACGTTCAATATGACCCTCATTAGTGATTTGGTCTACTGAAGTGTCTAAAGCTAATTAAGAATTAATACAGACTTCTGGATAGTAAGCCTCTTTTAGATTTGACCATTTCATTCATGAGCCCCGAGGCAAAGGCTCCTGTTTAGTTCGTGCTTCAATGATGAAATTTTCTTTTGCCATTTTTCATGTTTATTTGTCTTATTTTGGTCATAGTTCGCCCCTTGCCATTTCTCCTTTCTGTCTCCTTCCCCTGGTGTAATTATCTATTCTAGCCTATCAGTTTTACTTTCTCCTTCTTCTTATACCCTTGGCTCCCATCTGTTATTTGCCAGTTCGTTACCTTGCTTTGTCTCATTACTTCTGTTTGCATTTTCCCTTATGGTTATCCTCATGTTGTGACCTTTGTCCATTCATATTGATCAATGCATTTAGCCTAGCCTTTGTCAGATATGTTTGCTACATTGGGCTGTTTTCTGGTTTGTACTCGTTTTTTTAATTAAATGACTTGTTTATTTTTAGACTTTTTTTTAAACACTCAATGTACAGAGATACATTGCACTTCTCACAGGCATAGGTGGTTCATTTATCACAAAAACTGCATTGCAGGAACTTATATCCTGTGTTTATTGGCCATTGAGAGTGTTCGTCATATCTTGCCTGATTTTGTACCGACAATAGAGATCTCCTCCCATGAGACATAGGCCTTGTACCAAACCTCTGCATCTGAGACAGTGCCACTATTCTTGTGAAAGTGAGCAGATCCATGTTCCCTCCCAGAACAAATCTGTAAAAGTAATGACTATTTGCGAGTGCACTGCTGAGAGACCGTGAAAAGATGGGCCACCACCACTTCTTGGACCTGATTGTGATGCTGTATCTAGAGACATGTTGGTCAGGTCCACACCTCCCATGTCTTCATTATACTGTTTGATGCAATGTGGTTGATGGACTTTGTCAAAGACATGTCGCTCTTTATTCCATCGCTTGACCACTGTTATTTTGCTCCCCTGTTTGTTGCTATAGTCACAACATTGTTGTCTTTCCAACGGACCAACAGCTTTTCTATTTGTGTTAAAACTTCTGAGGTTCCTCGAGGTAACTTCATGAATTTACACTTTGGTTTGAAGGGAACATCAAAGAGTTGGTTTTCCTTCATCATGGCACAGCTCCCATAGCCCCTCTCTGTCATCTCATCAAAGAGTGGAAGAGAAGTAAAGAGGTTGTCATGGTAGAATTTGCAACCTGGAGGCACCTCACCCTGCTCTGCAAGACCAAGAAAAACGCTTGGCCTAACCCAGTCTTTAGGAGGAGCATGTGGCGTCCCCCATATGAATGCTAGAAGACCTTAGAGTTTCTTCAACTGGTCTATTCTAGTTTTGCCCGGTCTTTGGAGGTTCTTTAGTCTTGGCTTGCAGTCGGCTGGAGGACCTTGGCGGTTCTTCTGTCTTGTCTCTTTGGCGGCTGGATGACAGAGGTTCCTCAAAAGGGCTCCTCTGGCGACTAGATGCCGTTACAGATTATTCTGCCATGGCCTGCAGTCGGCTAGAAAACCTTTGTGGTTCTTTTGTTTGGACGTTATGGTGGCTGGAGGATGTCAGTTCTTCAACAGTAGAAGTTTGAGAAGGGGCACTTGTGATGGTTGGACCATCAGGACTAATGATGTTCCTCTCGGCTGTTTTAGTTTTGGTCACTTCATGGGGTAATTGACATTACTTGTAGAGGCCATACATTCTCCATGATTAAAAGGTGGTAAGGTAATGCTGGTAGTTTGGGGGATAAGGAGGTTGTAATCAATATTGTCCTTGTCATCATCTCTGCCGACAAGTTCTGCATATGCATTCAACATCTACGCTGGCAAATGGCCATTTCCCCCTCATAGTCCATATCAGATCAACCACTATCATAATCACTGAAAATGGCATATTTTTCACTTTGAGGGATACCTCCAATGTTGCATGCCTTGTCTGGACCATCACCGACCCCCAAAATATCAAGCACTTTGCTCAAAGTGAATTTATAAGAGAGAGAAAAAGATCAGACTTAGACACATCAAGTAATTTGTATGTATAGACCTATGTGTACACTTAGCTACAGTGCGCTATCCTAAAGGTCACTAATGTGAGTATGCAAATATTTTCTCATGCTGCAAACACATCAAACATATTTGAGTAATTACAAATGCATATATCAATACTATACAACCTAAAGATCATGTGTACAGAAAATCTTTGTCTTATTTTTATTTGAACATACTTTACTGATCTTTCTTTGGAAGGAGTTGAGGAAGCCATTTTCTTCTCAAGGTGCAACCAGGAAGTAAACAGCTTTGGTCATGTGATAATTTGTTCCGAACATGTGCAAATGCATACATTTCATCCAAACAATGTATTCTGACAATATATACTAAAAATATTTAGAAAAATTACCCACTAACATTTTTAGAGCCCTGTAAATGTTGAAATGGGTTAAACACTCAATGTTCAAACCTTTATATATTTTAAAGTCACACTGTGTAGTATTTTGTGTCATCTAGTGGTGAACAAATAGAATGCAACCATTTTGAAGAACGCACACTACGGGGCCTCAAAGAGACCAAACTTCACAAGTCTATCACCAATTACTACCAATTATTATTTGGAGCCCGGCAAGCAGGGGTTAGTGGAAGCGGCACAATGAAATATAATAGAGCCTTCATAAACTGTTCTCACAACGCTGAAAGCATAAAGTGTCTCTGTAAATAAGATTGAAATTTACCATATTTTTTTCCCCCTTTAAATTTGAACCAAACTTGTGTTAAGAATGGTGTTACTTCCAGAACAAGATTCTACGGAGATCAGTTTCCTGGTAATGGAATGCAGACATTCTCAAATCCAAAATGATAATACTAATGCAGTAGAAATATTGTAGCTAAATAAAAAGCAATTGTTGTGAATCTTTACCACATGTATATCCTTTTTATTGTGTTTTGGGTTACTATAACCTGACTGCTTCCAGTCTTCAGTCTCATACATTAGCGTTTGATAAAATGTTTCTGGGTTAGACGCTTATCCAAAACCCAAAGGCCATTCATTCATGCGGGAAACCACCGGATCAGTCACATGCGGCAGTCACATGAATCTCTGCTTCTAAAATAAGGCAATCTTGTGATGGACACAAACAGATCATCTCTGTTTGCAGTCAGCCAATTGACGGAACGCTCCGCCTCTTCCGATGACCCCAAATTCAAGAGCTCTTTCTCGTCTTGTGAACATCTGCGAGGCCATGTGAGAATCACATTGGAGTGCAGAGATGTTGGTATGTGAGTGTGGAGGACTTGGGCGCAAGTGGGGAGTGACGGGCACCATAGACTTTATTTTAGGTCATAGGAAAGTAGAGCAAAACCATTGTGATTACATCCACAAGATTCGTCAGAGATAACTCGGTGTCTTATGAAAATTCAAGCACTAAAAATAACACCGTAAGGAGGAAAGGTGTTTTGTGTTAAAAGCAGGAAAAGAGCAGGTTTCCCAGTGGACTTCTGGCAAATTTATCCCGACAAAACACACATTAGAGAACTTCAATGACACCGTTTATTTATTACTTGACCTGTGTGTATGTATGTGTGTGTGTATGAATGTGTATTTGTGAGCATATGATTGTAAAATCTTTGAACTATAGCTCAGTAGTAATACCCCCCCCCCTTCCTGTACATGAGCATATACTGAGTTAAAAATACACAGGTGACCAAGATCTTGGTGACATGGTGAAAATAACAATCAAATAAAAAAAGTCAACCAATCGTTGGTTGGCATGGTCGGAGTTTGCTTTCCTCCTTTCCGGTCAGAACAATGTTCCATTTTCTAGCACTTGGAATTATTGATTGAATGAGGTGTACAAACCAATGGTTACACAGTTTTCGGGAAAACAAAACTTTTTCTTTGTATATAGTTATATATAGTTATATATATGTATAGATTTATATTAATTTAAACGCTTTTTAAAATAGCACAGTAAACACTTTTCACACATGATAAAAACCACTGAATGTGTCTGATTGTTTATGTATAGGCCAAGGGCATGTAAATAATCACATCCTGGTAATTCACCACTTTACTTCCATTAATCATCACTAGTTCAGAAGTCAGAACATTCTCGTAATACCAAACATGACCTTTCAGCTTGTTTTCTGTAGTAAAAACTCATCCGGAAGAGGACTGGTCCTCTACGTTGTTGTTTGCGTTTCTATGTTGTAATATGTACGCATCTATATTTCTCCACATGTGAACCACACAGAAAGAACTGAAAGGAAAAAGTTATATAAAGACAGTCAGTCAAAAAACAGAAACGCAGAATTTGTAGTCAGTTCTCTGCGTCCTTTTTTTCTGTGCCATCAAATACCTGAAAAGCACCTGCTGGCCCTCTTTCTCACACTATACTGTATTGTATGTCACTCATTATTTATACCCACACAGTCTTTGTACAGTTGGCTCACTGGTTGACAATAGAAATAGCTAAAGGGCTCCACATGACGTTGGTCCAAGTTGATAACGCTTCATGGATGTAAACAGGCACACAACAACTCCTCAGAGTCCAAACCACATCTGGGGGTGAGCAGGTCCTTCATGGTCTGTTGTATTCCTGTTTCACGACTTCTTTTCTTTTTGCTGATAAATTTAAAATCTTCACAATGTCAAAAGAGTGTCTCAAGCCCAGATCTCAGTCCTGCTGAGAGGAATAAGGCCTTGGAATGCTCCCCACAAACTGAAAGGTTCACCACTACTCAAAATTTTATTCTCCTTGCCTCTTTCTGGCAACCAGAGAGACGCTTTGTTATAGTTTGCCATCCGAGAAAATGGCGTTTATCCAGAGTTGTTGTTGTCCAGCTTTCTGTTTATTTAGTCTTAGTTTGAGGTCTCTATCATCAGTGCTGTTGGTCTGTTACTGAACTTCATGCTGTCTCTGACAGGTCCACATGGAATGAGCTAGCAAATCCTCTTGCGGGCTGCAAGACAGAGAACAGTCATTAAGACAAATGACACCATTTCCCATGTGACTTTTTAGTAACGGCTCCAAATACAGCTCGATGAAGGATACATGCCACGAAGGACTTTCTATGAAGTTATTTATACACCATAAAAGCGCCTCCACAGTGTACAATACTAAACCTGAGGAATTAGATTTAAGACGCGGTGATGATTAATATTTAGAACTTAAAAAATACAGTGGAACCTCAATATACAAACTTAATTCTTTCTGTGACCCCCAAACTCGAAACATTCGTCAATTGTGGTAATTTTTTCCATTGAAATTAATGCAATAAAAAAAAATGCAATTAATCCATTCCTATGTTGGTTGTTGTTTTTTTCATGTTTCTTGGACGGATTGTGACTGTCAATTCAATTTCATTGCTCTGTACTCTGTGCATGTGCGACCACAAATAAAGCATTCCATCATATACTGTATGTATACACAAAATTCAAGGTTCAATTTGGTTGTGTGCTCATGGTTTTTGGTTCAGTTGAGTTTGCGGTGAACTTTAGAAAAATATATTATATCTTGAAGTTAAAAGTGAATGTATATTCACAGAATTATTATTATTATTATTATAATTGCAGCATACAGTATAATGGCAGGGATAGCAAATAACTGCTCTTCAATTGGATGACCAAAGATAAAACCAACCTGTGTACCCGTCTGTTGCCATTCAGACAAGTCATGGTTCCCTGCAAATATATCAGCTTTGTGTTCAAAATTTTATACTAAGTATATTTGTGACTAAACTGAGTTATTTCAGTATGCATACTTTTTACTTTTGCTTGCTGGTTTACTGTGAGTGTTTTCTAATGCACAATACATGCACAGGTTGGAAAACACTGATATGACTTCAACACTGATCTTATACTTTCTTTAATAAAAGATCAAATTATAAATGTTTTATATGATGAACATAGACAAAGATGTGTCATAATTAATTCATACCAAATATGGATAGCGTAGTGATTATGTGTATTGTTACTCTACTTGATGTGTGAATGAGCTCATCTCATTCTTGATGCATGCAACTTCATCTTCTCAATTGACGGGACACAAACACACACAATTGTAATGTCATTGTTGCCGCTATCTTTTGTTAGCGCTCATAATGGTGGAGAGTTGCCATGTCAGTGGCGTTAAAGCAGTGATTGGAAGAACTGTGTGTGTAAGTGGAGCTTCCAGCTCTCGAGGGGTGAAGACATTGAATTTTATGTGTCATTTTTTTCCCCAGCCAAATTTAAAAGACGCTCCAATACAATAAATAGTGTACATATCATACAGAGTCAAAAATTTTTGCCATGTTAATTGGAAATCTAGGCGGCCTGCTGTGAGAACTGTCAATTTGTGATTGGGAGAAGCGTGTGTATGTAAGCGGAACTTTCGGCTGCACACAGGACAGCTTACTATTTGCTGCCGCAGAGGAGACATCAAGTTTTATGTGGGGTTTGATTAAGGCCAACCGTAACATTTAAGTCATCTTAAGGTCTAATTAAGTGTTTAAAAAAAACCCATCACTATTACAACAAGTTGCATACACAGAGCCACTGATATTTAAAGGGGAAGTCAACCAACATTTCTTGACAGTAAAACGTATGTTATATGTGACCTCACTAGTCTAAATATGACATTCAGATTAATATTACATTTGTGGAATATAAATTAAAAAGTAAAATCCAGCCGTTTTCTGAAGCTGAGCTGTGATTGGTTGTTACCTGAGAAACTGTGATGTCATTTTCACTCGACAGCAAGTGGCAAAATGGCCGCCTTCTGATATGGATAAAAACTGTCTGGATTTTGCTGCTTAACTCATATTCCACTAACACAATATTAACCAGAATAACGTATTCAGACTAGTGGGGCTACATAGAACATATATTGTCAAGATTTTTTTTGGGGGGGGGGAGGGGGGGTTGACTTCCTCTTTAAAAAGCACAACAAGCACAGCAATGAGCCATCGGCTAATCTATGCTGAGACAATTCACATAACGAAACATTTACATAACTAGAGGCAGATTTTCTACAAAAAATGTTGTGCCTAACTTGAAAAGTAAAAAAAAAAAGGTTCGTTTGTAACTTGAGATTCCATCGTACACAGTGCAATAATTGTGTCATTAAGTATTTATAGGGATCGATATGGATGGATCAATAAAGAATTATATATTGTTCCATAATAAGAAAACATTTCTATTACCACAACCAAAAGGAGGCTACTTTAGCATAGCATTAACCTTGTTTTTACACTCTGCTGAACAACACAACCTCTGTTGTGCCAGAATGAAGCCCATTTATTTGAAAAGACTAAAATCAAAAATAAATCACAAATCAAAAGCGTACTGGATAAAGTATCGTTTCATATTGCATATTTATCAGTACCCTGTGAGGCAGAATGAATGAACAACCCGCTATATTTAGAGCAAGCCACCTAAAGGCTAAATACCAATGAGGAGTTTATTTTTTCCCCACACAACTGTTGTATAGAAGAGAAATTGCTTGACACAGTTTGCCAGGTCAAAAACAATCCTTTACCTGAGAGACAGCCCCCAGTCAGTCAGCATGCAGTTTCATGAAGGATGGTGGTATGTATGCGAGCGACTTGATTGGAAATGACCTCTCTACTGAGTGTGTATATCGAATCCATTCTCTACTCTTAGAGCTAATAGATTATTCATGCTATGTGGGAGCTCGGAAATGATTTGTTATCGTCTCCTAATGAATGCTGTAGAACTCTTTGGAGCTGGAATTTCCCTTTTATGTTCCAACTGATATCAATATGATGCGGCTCAACTTTCCCAACTGAAGATTTTTGAGTGTTGTTTGTCAGCGTTGCTTGCTCACACAAAGGAAACATTGTTTTCCAGAATCAAGTAGAATGACCACTTCTTTCCGTGGATTCAGAATCACGTGTCCAGTGCGGATTCCTCCAATTTTCAAACAGCATTGTGGTGAAAGTGTGAGGTGATGAAACAAATAAAAACATGAGGTGAGCTTGATGTAGATGGCCTTTACTTATATGAGCATCAGATAAAAAAGATAGCTTGGCAAAGGATTTTACAGGTGGAATTTACAGAGGGTAGGAGGGAGACAAATGGGCCACAGCAGATTCATATGAGTCCAATTCTTTTGTTGTTGTTGCTGTTTATTAGTATTTTGTTATGCCACATAATTACAGACAGCATTTAAAATTAGTGGGAAAGTCTTATTTCGTAGATTTAGGAGAAAAGTGGGGTAAGCAGTAATGGATCGCATTTTACATTCGACAAAAATGATCAATTACAAGAGAACAATACAAGAAACTAAAGTTGTTAAAGCTCCTTAAAAACAGGAGAATTAAAAGTTTATAGTCCAGATCAGAAAAAGAGGCATATTCGAAACCCCCTCCTTTAAAATCTGTACTGCACCTGACCAAAGTCAAAGGGTTCTAGGGACTTTTCATACTGATACTCACAGAAAAAAGTGGATTTGTACGGAAGGGTCCCCCTATCATATTCTTTCCTCTCTAGCGTGCTGGAGCTGTACTGCTGCTGTTGCGGATGGAGGTGATGGTGAAGGCTGTTGTGTGACTGTGACCTTTGACCATCCTTGCCAAAGGTGAAGAATGACCTATCGCTGGACGAAGCGGTGGACGATGTCAAGGCGACTTGGTCGGAGAGGTTGACAGAGGAGGGTACCTCAGTGTCTGGCAGTGTAGCATCCATTCCGGGGACATGGAGGTTGCTGCGGTAGTCTGGCCCCTGGCGTCCATCGGACGGGACGAAGGATGGCATCCAGCAGCGGTCCGAGTGGCCCAGGGCCTTGCACTCCTCTGTGCAGTTGGAGAACAGATCAGCACCTGCAGTCAGGTCAGCGAAAATACAAAGATTGTAAGCACAATGGGAACAAAGTAGGAAGTAATAGAGGATGGCAAATACATAGCAAAAGGACAAAAAGACTGGATTACACAAATTATGAATCATTCATGTTACAAGAACAAAAAGTACGTGAAAACTATTCATCAAAGAGACAAAGCCAACACTGATGAAACAAACAACTGTTTTCCTTTCAGCCTCATTCATTCTGTATGAAATGTGCAATCAAAGTGAGGCAGCATTTAAAAAACATGACACACACACACGCCCTGCCCCAAGCACTACCATCCTAAAGTGCCACCACACGCACACAAAAACTACAATTATCACAAGAAATGTGACATTAAAAGCAACAAAGTATTTGTTTGATTGCCAAATTACACTTCAATGTCAATCATCCCTATACAAGCAGACAGTCTGTAATTGACATAGGGTTACTGCCAAAAACAAAAACATCTACATAAAAAACGATTATATTAACATGGAAATGATATAATAGAAGAGGCATGAAAGGGATCCAAGTTATGTTAATTACGCTCTCTTAGAGAGAATAAAGAGAGGAGGGTGGTGGGATAAGTGTATGAGCGAGATTATAAAGGGGGGAAATGAGCAAAAAGAAACATGAACAGAGTCATCATAATAATTACACCCTGCAGCCAATTTTCTCCTGTGCAGATTGGATTTGTGTTTCTTCATGTTTTCCCCTGTAGCTGGTGAAATGTGGGAAAGCAACGGAATGGTGTGATCAAAGAAGGAGACAGGAGGTTGAGGGCTTACATCAGGGAGGAGGATGGCAAAGGGATAGTGAGAAAAAGAAAAGGGAACAATCTACGACCCCTCCACTCTCCATCCCCCCCGAGGCCAAAATGGCTTACCATCAAAAAGCCTGCAGTTGGAGAATTGGACCCTTGTGAACAATGTGAGTTGTAGCATCTAGTATATAGTATTATTATCCACAGTGCAGGTCTGTCTACCTATTGTTTTGACCAGATAGCACATACTAATAAAATATACACATAAGATAAATCCATGCAAAGTGCTCCAAATGTATAGGCAGGAACATTTTTTTTCATCAGAACGCATCAATTAAATAAAACAATGAAATAATTTTTGTATAAATTACCATCATCGTATAAATGGGTAGCTTTTCCGTTTTTTATTTTCTCAAAATATCTGACCATTTTACTGTGAATTATATTTACCCACCAAGTGCAAAGAAAGTGGGTCATGTCATAAATGTACCTTGTCAAATGTTCTACTTCACTTATGTTTGCTTTGACAGGATAATACTGCTCTTCTGTGCTGCGAACCTATCTCAACAATTTGATCTCCCTTAAACAGGTCGCACAGCTCGAAATAAATGAATAAGAAGAGACGTTGAAAGCACTGTAACATTTCAGGATCGTGTCGTCCTTGAGCCCGATTGTGGGTGTTTGCATTTGCCGTAAAAGTTTTATTTGTTTGTGTTTTTGTCCAACCCAAACTCCATAATTTATTAATTATTGTTTGTTTTAATTATTTGTTTTGGCTTGGGCCATGGGGTCATTGAATTGCTATGTTCTTGTATTATGTTGTTCCTTATGATGATGAGGTATTTGTCAGTCTCATTTTGTCTCGTATTTTGTATTTGCTATACAGTTACTATGTCCTTTACGATGAGTAATGTTTGATGATGATGATGTATTAAATGCTCTAAGTGTGTCTAGTCATATGCAACTGCACAGTTGCTATGCCCCTTATGATGATAATGTTTGAAGATGATGTATTGCACTCCGAAAATAATTATTTTGGGATCCTCTCCAGCGCTGTCATCACTGCCATCGTGATGTCGTCCATGCGCATTGTCATGGTCAAGCAACCATGAGTATTCCTGTCACAACTCTTGCCTCTTCTCATGCACTGAATGAAGCTGCAGGATTTCTTTGATGACGTGCTGGTTGATCACCTGGCCCACATTGAAGGGGAAAACCTGTAGTTTGTAGTTTGGGTTTGAAATATATCGAAGGTGATGCCAGTCCTTGAACTTTTCTGACACACCTTGTAGTTATCACAAACTGCAAGTTAACAGTTGGTCAAGGTTTTTTTTCATTCTTCTTCTATTATTACCTCTTCTTGCTTGTATTTTCTGAAAGTCTGGATCTCCAAGTACGACTTAGTGTTCACTATGACATACATGTGATGACGATCTATACAGAATGGGTCAGGCCTGGGACTGACTTTTGATTAGTTATCTCGTGTTCAAACATCAGCTTTGAAAATCTCTGTCTCACCTTTGATCATGAGTGAACCAAGGGCTTTAAAATCAATTAATTAAGGAATTATCCATCCGTGTTTTATGTTATTACTTTTTTACACACGTCACCGCTAACATGACAAAAACAAACAAACATTATATTATATGACAAGAGTGAAATTTAAATTTGAGGATATTAAATGTACTCATCTTGCAATTATCTGATCTAATTCCAACTATAAATGTCATCGATGCTCATGTAACACTGGCCATAGCTGCTCTCGATTTTGTGTGCACTGTGTGTATGTACTAATGCTGCTACTGTAATTCAGGACACGGGGAGCAAGGCAGGCCATGCGACCGCAGTGACCATGAAGTCAGATGAGACACAAGGCTCCCAGACAATCAACAGCGCGGGCCAAACAGAAGCGGGAGTCACAGATTTCCAGGGCACAAAGACAGCAAAGCTGCAGGAGCCATAAGGAACAGAGAGAAGGACCGCAGAAAACACAGATGGAGAGAGCAATGGCCAAAAACAGACATGGGGACACCGCAGATGGAACAGGAAGAGTGGCTAAATACATACAAAAGTGGAGTGTTTGCATAGAAGTAGATCAACTTTTATTGGTTGCGGGTTATTTAATGATTTGCTGACAAATATTCAAATAATACTGTATACTGTTTTATATGAATATTTTTATTTGGCCTTTTTATCCCCATTCCACAAATTATTTCGGGGATGAGAACTCACATTCGTAGGGACATGATTTTCATCATTTCAATCAGGGCTGTCACAAACAATTATTTTGCTAGTTGACTATCCCCAACAGAAGTCACGATTTGTCAACGAATTGCATCACATGCAAATCGTGGCATATTGCACCAGCAAGCAGCTGCTCATTATTTCCTTATAAATTAAAAATAAATATACAATAAAGACAATTAAGATGATACATTCAACTTTTCAGCCAGTAGCAGCATTCCTGTCATGTTCATAAATGACGGAGCAACTTATTATTAAAAGAAATACTGTGGTCTTAAAATTTTCCACTCAAAATGTTTAACTGCATTTCATTTTGATTTTCTTTAACTTTTATCTAAAACGTTTTGCTATGCTTGACTAATTTGCATAATTTAAACTAGTAAAATGATCTACACCATTGTTTCTCAACCCCAGTCTTTGAGTACCCCTATCCAGCCTGTTTTCTATGTCTCCCACAGCCAACACAGCTGAGGATCGTTATCAGGCTTCATGTAGAGCTTGCTGATTAGCTGATCTTTTGAGACACTTGTGTTGGTTGAGAGAGACCTGGAAAACAGGCTGGACAGGGGTACTCGAGGACCGCGATTGAGAACCACTGATCTACACGATCAAAAGAAGGTCTGTATATGAAGTGGAAAAACAGCTAAATTAAAATTGTTAGGAGGAACATATTTTTTTTAAGCACTAAAACAGTATATTGTAACGAACTGGGTTATGTGTTGGCGTTGAGTGCTTGTCACAAATATGTTCTGGTACTTTGAGTGCTTCTATTTATGAGTTCATGCATGTAACACTTTGTTTGTGTTCGCAACCGTATGTGTTGTCTTTGGGTTGTTAATAAACGTGAGTTCACTGACTAAAGCCTCTGTAATCCATAGCAGACGCTACAATGTGTTAGCGTACCAAACAGGATGTTGCTTTACATGAAGCACACAAGGGAACCTGAGTGTGCTAATGTTAGCTACCAGACACGACTTTCCCCATGTCAGAAATGAAATCAGGCATTTTTAAATGGTCATGACAAAGCATCACCCATAATGCTTCTGTTTACATCACGGGTGACCTGGATTACGACTAATGCACATGCATCACAGACATGCATACAGACAGCGGGAGACAAGGAAATTTGGAGAAAAAAACAGCGTCAAATTAATAAATACATCAATAAATGTTTTGAAATTTTTAAGCAAAGTTTCTGAAAATGCGCAAATCGGACTTGCGACTTTTCCATCCGGTCTTCTTTTACGAATGGTGAGAGGAGATTGTGCTACGAGATGACGTGCATGTTTTATTCTTTAACTAATTCTTAAAAGAATTGTTTCTTTGTCTCCCAAGACATATCTTACTTTATCATCCGACATTTTTTTGGGACTACAAACGTACGTGCGACGCAGTATTTGGTCAAAACGTGCGACGTATATCCGGTCTTGTAGTTGCTTATTTGGAAAAGCTGTTTCCATAGCCAAAATGTGCATTTTCGAAGTTTGAGCCTTTTTTTCTAAATTATGGCATTCCATTGTTTCTTTTTCGCAATTCTTGAAAATTCAAATAAAAATAGGTGGATGGAAACACCACTACTGACGTCAATTGATATGCATAGAAGAAAAAAATCAAAAATTCTTGATAAACATGAAATATGACATGTAATGTCTTGTTTCATGATGATGATTAATGTCGTCATTGATGGATTGGGCAGATTACAATTACAGCCGATTACCAATTTTACATAAAATAAATATCGTCCGATCCCAATCGATTCAATCACATCGGTGTCAAATCCAATGAATTATTATATTAATATTATTATCATTATTATCATTATTATTATTAACCCTTTAACACAGTTACTGCAAAACATCGACAATTAATTAAACGGATGGCCTTTAGCCTTTTAATGATTTGTTGACATCTGCCTGTGCTAACCTCCGGCAATCTAATCTTCCGTGGGCCATTGTGCAGATAAGTGGCTAACAGTCACAATACTCATTCATCCTAAAAGTATATCAGTTTTAATCAAATTAAAGGCAACAATGGGGTATTGTAGTCAAGATGAGTAAACATAGTGTGCAAAGACTCGGCAACCTTTGCCTGTCAGGTTGCTCTTAACCAACAGCGACATCAACACATATGTTTGCAAACACACAGGCTTTAAAGTACTCTTATGCCAAGTTATGTAAATGCTTGGAAGCAAACAGACAGACAGGCCATGTGCGCATGACACCCAGTGGCTGTTGATCCTTATGAAGCACCTTCACTTCCTCGGGCAGGAAGCAAACAACAACCAAAACAGTGAGTGGCAATGACAGTCCCTGCCAACAGTGCTCTCCCTCATCATGACCTCATCCGGCAGGCAAACACACACACACACACATGCAAACTTGAACACATGCAAGAGGGTAAACAATGCTACACAATGCAAAGACAATCTACTTTCTAATAAGCCATCAGCACATTTCCCCCTCGACTATTTTGTTTTTCATTACATCGCCGCGCGTTTCAGAAATCCCATGTTGGAGTGATTTGACTAATTGTGCTGCCTGACATACAATCAGAAAGTGGGAGCCGAAGGAAATGAGGAAAAACAAATCCTTAGGAAAAAGATGAGCCACATGTTTGAATGCACTGTGTGGGTACCCAGATTAAACCAACTCAATCCCCCCCACACATGCCCTGCATTCACCTCGCTGTTCCTCACTTTCTCTCTCAAGCAGTCTTCTTCGGTGTCATTTTTCCTCTAAAAAATAAAAATAACACCTCCAGATGATGGCGTCTTCTATCGATACTATACTATATATATATATATTTGATGTTTTCTTCTTTGTTCCAGAGAGAATACAGGCATGCCAATATTTGGACAGCAGCTCAAGACGACAGGGGAGTAGCGAAGCTTCCTTACACGAGCTGCCCAGTGATGAGTAAACCATAGACCTCCCAGGGCAAAAACACAGCAAGATGGCTGCCACTCTACCCAGCAATGACAGACAGAGAAATTGTTGTGAGTCTCGCAGAGGCAGCTACTAAATGTTTTGATGGAGAGCCGAGATGGCTGCTTGCCCATGCGCTGCCTACTTGATTAATATCCCGCCGTACCATACAGGCTCTGGGTGACCACTGGTTATTGATCTCCGGTTTGTGTGTTGTTTGGATGCAACGAGATGTGCTGGATACTTTTTAATGAAATCAATGCAACTTTCACAAAGTTGTCACACCTCCTGTTGTTGCAAAATACAAATGATCTTTTTAATTATTTTTTTTTAATGGCAACCCGTCCATCTGTTTTCTATGCTACTTGTCCTCGTTAGGGTCGGGGTGAGCTGGGGCCTATCCCAGATGACTTTTGTTTGCTGTGAATGAAAGCATTAAATGTGATGCAAAATTTTACTGTACAGTATAATAATAATACTATGTTACATCAAAGATGGGCAAGGATGGCCATACACTGAGTTACCCCCTGATTCATTAAAACAAAAACAAAATGAATTGAAAAACATTATTTTTTCGCGAAAAGCTGGGGGTAAATCTGGAAAAAAATCTCAGATAAAAACAAAAAACCCAAAATATTAAAAATAAAATGTTATACCAAACTTCTATTATATGATAATATTGTATAATATTGTCATAATCAGGGATGGGCAACTGGCGGGCTGACTACACTCTCAGTGGCTCATTGATTAAGACCCCCCCCCCCCCCAAAAAAAAAAGGGGGCTTTTCTTTTTTAAACAAACTGAAAACAAATCTTCAGGAAACTTCAACAAGCATCCAATATAGGTTTTTGGGGGTAAAAGTGAAAATAAAACTCACCCAAAAAAATATTGAAAAACAATGGGGACACAAGTCTGCAAATATGCAAATTTGCGGGTGCTTAGTTGCGAATATGCAGCAAATGTAGTTTTAAGTTGAAATATCACCATTTACCACTAGATGACAGACATGTCTTATGTTACGCCCTGTACTATAACATAGGCCTAATAAAAAATAGATATATATATTTCAGATTTGCAGGACAAACGAAGTATTCAATAACATTAAAATGCTGAGTGAGATGATGTTTGTGGAAAAAATGCATACAATAAATTATTGCACTTGCCCTTACAGTTTTGTGCCGTCCTTGAATGCTTTTTGTTGTTGTTTGGTAAGGATAGTGGCTTTTTTATACATGCATTGAAAAATGAAATATACTAAGAGGATATATATTGCATGAATACACGTAATCTGTCCTTTTTCAAAATAAGCACTTTTGTCATAAATCTGGTTAGGAAATGTGTGGTCACTGAGTCGCACTGATGAGAGATTGTGCCCCTCAAGCCCCTCGGACCTGAATTGCAAAATTGTGGCCCTCTCCAGCATTTAAGTTGCCCATCCCTGTGTTATATCATTCTTTATATTCCCTGAGCAAAGGTGGTTACTAACCCAGCTTGCTAAATGTCTTTGACAGATCAGTGACAAGGAAACATGATGCCAACTACTAATTCATAATCATCAATCTCATAGACTCTTGCCACAGTAATTTAATTGCCCCATTTGTCATGACATTTGTTATCACGAAAATGTCATGATGACGATAATTTTTGTTCTCTCTACCGTCTCACAGATCTCAGCATCCGTGTCTGAGATGCTCATTTTTTTTGTTTTTTTGCTTGTTCCCTCAATTTCCTATTAGGGAGACAAGGGAAATAATGCAGAGAGAAGACAGCAGCGTATTTGAATAAAACAACCTGAATGAGGGTGTGGGCTAGATAAGGGTGTGGCAGTCAATCACTTGTGCTTGGGATCCTGGCACAGCAGTGTTTCACTGCAGACACACTGCTTTCAGGAAAGCTATTTGCACACTTTTTAAAAGCATCTGGAGATAACCTCACAGGCACAATCCCTTTGATTTAAAACAACATCAGGAGCCTTATTTTCTAAAGTGTCAAAACGGTGGCTGTGCGGTTAACAAATGCAGGTGTGGTTGATAATATGCCAACTGCAGATGCTTTTCACTTGATTTTAAATATTCAGAGACGTACCTAAAGGGACATTGTGATATGCGGTCCTGTGAGGACAACCTTCTTCTAAACCCCCTTTGATAATTGCTATGCAAAGGCTTCAGAAATGAATTACTGCTCAGCCAAGTGTTGCGGAGATCCAACGTGTGGGGGAAACAGAATGAAGGATGAGACTCTGCCGCACATGTGCGTCACATAGCTGTTTGGATGTGTACACCCTGCAAATTTGCTTAAGCAGACAAATTCGAGAGAAATACACAAAATTGATGTGAGGTCTATGCCGGTTTTAGCTCAGGGTTATTCAGTGCAGTTCTCTTCGAGGAAATATGTACAAGTCCTCAGCACAAACACGTGTTAGCAAACACACACTGCCCACATTAGACAAGAAGACATAATTGTATACGGTACTAATGTTTACTGAGTAAAAAAGACACATCCAGCACTTGAAGAAGCATAGACCCATATGAGGTCAAGAAGCAATATGCAGTGGAAAACCGCATAGTTGCGGTTCGACATTCTTTTTTTTTTTACCTATCTTGCATTATTGGATTAAAACCACACCTATTGAATACAAGTGGAAGCCAGAGTTTGAAGTAAACATGGTGAAGCTGCATTTAGCTTTTATGCTGCACACAAATGGAATAAGCCCCGAGTGTAAATGCTTTTAAATGTAGGTTAAAAAAGTTTTATTTTTTTTATTTTTTATTTTAACTTTCTTACACTAAATGTTTTTAAAGCTTGCAGTCTAATGTTTTAACATTGCCGACGTACTGTATGTTCTTTTAGTAAATTTTGTAACCTACTTTTGTTTTCTCTTCTTTGCTCTAAATGTTAACTACTGTGTTTATTGATGCTTATGTGTTGTCTGTCCTTGTTTAAAGCACATTGAAATGCCTCATGTATGAAATGTACTATACAAATAAACTTGCCTTGCCTATTCAAAATTATCTGCAACATGCCAAAACGAAATGTCTGAAATGTCATTGAATTGACGTATCACTTTATTTGAGACAACAAATAGTTACTGTCAACTGAACACACGCAAAAAAAAAAATCTAACTAGTTGTCCACTCAACCAAACTTCTGCATTGGAAGAACATATACTCACTCGACTACTAGACAGCTCATCCATTCACAAAGCTATCATTTTATGATAGTATCTCATTAACTCATTCACTCCCAGCCATTTTCACTCCCAGCCATTTTCACTCCCAGACATTTTCACTCCCAGACATTTTCACTGAAGCAACCCCCTGAGGCAACCCCCTCCAAATCAGTCAAAATCCAGTAAAAGTGGATTTTGACTGATTTTGCAAGGTCCTAAGAATATTCTGTTCTATTGCTTGGAAAACATGGAACCTACTAAAAGAAAGATTAGAGTCTCTTATTTCATTCAGATTTGTATCTGTTTCCGTTTTGCAGCAATTAGCATTAGAATATAGCTAAGTTTCATCATTATTCACAGTGGGGAAAAGAGCTTGTTGCAAAATGGCCTGGCTTATCTCTTATACTCTGCTGCCACCTGCTGGCCGTTTTTGTAATAGCTACCATTGCTTTAAGCGACCTCTTAATGTCAGAAGCTGTATCAAAGCCTTCTGTATGCTCTAGCATAAAAAAAAACATTAAAAAAGTATTTATACATTTTTGGGTTTGAATGAGTTAATTGATATAATAACACTGTTCTGTGTAACCATGCCAAAAAAACATGGTAGTTGTCCATTCCGAACTTCAACGATGCAAAGCAGAATGCGGAACTTCTGCATTCACACACATACACTCGCTCCGACTTCGAGCTGGCTTATCCATATACACATCTAACATTTTATTGTAGTATCTCACTCTTGATATAATAATGCCCGTTGGTTGGAACCAAAACCAATCACACTAGTTATCTGCTCATCCAAACTTCAGTTAAGACAAACTTCACCGGCCGAAGGCTGTTGAGTGTGTTGTAGGTGAACGATTTGCTTACTCACACTTGTTCATCCTATCACAAATTCAACAGCAGCCGTGTTAGATTTGTGCTTGACAGTCAGCAGAACATGGCAGTGTCCATGTCTGCTATAAACAAGAGCACCAATGGAATCCGTAACAAAAGCTCAGCATAACATCACTAAACCTAGATACAACTGCCATTTTGTATTGTTCCGGTGTGTATCCAGCAATTCTGGGTCGGTAAACACCAAAGTGACAACTGCATGCTACGAAGCAGCGTACTTATAGGCTGCTATAACAATATCTATAGGCTGCCCCAGAAGTGTTGTGACCGTCGATATGACTGCTGCACTTTGCTGTGCAATCAAATGGTCATTATTTGACAGCCGACTGCACCGCTAGAATAATTTATCATCATCATCATCATCATCATCAGCATCATCATTATCATCATCATCATCATCATTATCATCATCATCATCATCATCATCAGACTTGCTGAGCTGTACAGCAGTTTTTCATAATGTTTATAAGCATCTGCAATGTCATTATATGTTTTGGCGTAAGACTTTGTGGTATAGCCTTGGTTAAACTATAAATATAGGCAATTATAATCCCTTTTAGGGAGCATTAATCATTGGTCCGATCCCTATCCCCAATGAATAGCAGTGGTCCACTGTATACACCTGGCAGAATGCCAATAGCTATGACTACAAAATACATGTCTTTTGAGATTCATGCTTCCTATTAGAAGAGAATCATTTTAATACTGACATATCAGTTGAGAAACTATGAAAACAAATATAAAAAGTTGTTTACATTATGTGTCATCGATAATGCCTACATGGAAACACACCAAACTGCAATAATAATTGTATAGTGCATAGATTCCATATACCATATAGCTTTTTGGTCACGTTTAGTTGAGTCAGACATTAGGTTACAGATGTTCATAACAAAATCACATTATTGAACGACTCACTCACAAAAAAGGACGGGACAACAAGGGTTTTTTGTGCTTGTTTTGCAGACAATGTCTGTTCAAAATCCAAACTAACTACTTGTCAACAAAAGCAAAGTAACATTTTACTGTAGTCTTTTAAAACTATACCAAAAATGAAAACCTTATACTTCACTGTTATTGTATTGACATGATTGTCTGCAAATGCACACTGATTTTTTGAGTTTGGGGAAATTGATTTCACACATTCGAAAATATTACCTATTACCTATTACCTCCCATGGAGTGCTCTTCTGTTCACTTAAAAATCCAACACAAGAAAAAAAAATTGTTGATTTATGATATAAAATATAAGGTAAATAAACAGTGCAAGTTATGTTCTCAGTACAGTTCCAAACCGGAACTGAGTATAAAAGATATCCTTTAAAGATTGGTTATTTTCAGTTACCCTGCAACATTCCATGCAAAATAGATGATAAAACCATCTTCCTAATCAGCAGTGAATAATCACATCAAGAATAAGATGCAATAAAGCATTACCAATGCTATCTCATGCCTTTTCTGAAGTTCTTTATTCTGCTTTATTGAGTAGAACTGCTGACAGTCGTATAAAGAGTCAAATATTTAAATCTCAACTGCTGCCTTTCTGATTTACACAGTGTGACCTTCCTCAAGTGTTTGATAAGCAAGAGCAGAGAGTTACACTATCAGTTGCGTGTAGATGGCTTTCTGTTTTGCCTCAGGTGATAAATAATGTCAAATGCCATGAAGCCTGATCACCACCATTCACTGTCCATCAATACAGATCCAAAGAAGTCTAGTTTATATTCCCAACACTGATCCGATATTTGGCAGACTCCGGTCTAGACGGAGGTCTTATATGAGATGTGTGGAGGGAGGCCTCAAAGGAAAAGGGCAATTCAATATGAAATGTGATTTTCTATTGCTCCTCTTTTTGTCAGACTCCACTTGGATCAATAAACAGGTACAAATGTAATTTAATGTTTGCATGAACAAGATGACTGTTATGGTAAACTGTGACTACAAAAAAGGACTTTTCAAAACTGCAAACTAAAGAATAATGATGTGGCAGCAAATCAATGAAATAGAAATAGGCTTATCTATTTTATAAATAGTAAAAAATATTACAGTAATTTCTGGTCTACAAACCGCTACTTTTTTCACTTGCATTGGACCCTGCCGCTAATACAAAGGTGCGGCTTATCCATCAGATCACAATGGGGCGCACTAAAAAGGAAGCGCAAGAGCGTCAGACAGAGCAAAACAAACCAAGTGAGCCCAAATACAGTAGGAGAGACAGAACGAGAGCGAGACAATTTGCGCCCTCTTTATGAAAAAGAAACTGGTGCGGTAACATTAAAACACCTGCGGCATACAGTCGGGTGTGGCTTATATGTGTAACAAACTCGAGTATTACCCAAATTTAGCTAGCACGGCGTATAGTCAGGTGCACCTTGTAGTCCAGAAATTACTGTACTCATGTTCTATAATATCATATTTAACTCATTCACTCCCAGCCATTTTCACTGAAGTCCAATAAATCCAATAATCCAATAAAACAGCCGAGAAGCAAAGGGGCTGGCCCTTTGCTTCTCGGCTGTTTTATTGGATTTCGACTGATTTTGCAAGGCCCACAAATATTGTGTTCTATTGCTATATAAACATGGAACCTACCAAAATAAATATTAGAGTATCTTTTTTCTTCAGGAAAAAAAGTCTATTTCTATGTGTTTGCAGCAATTAGCATTAGAATATAGCTACGTTTCATCATTATTCACAAATCTGTTTAGAACTGAGGGTAAATTAGCTTGTTTGCAACATAGCCCTGGTTGATCTCTTATACTCTGCTGCAACCTGCTGGCCGTTTTTGTAATTTCTACCATTACTTCACCCGTTTCCTGCAGTTGAGAGGCTGCATCAAAGCCTTCTGTATGTTAAAAAAAAAACATAACATTTTTAAAAAATGTATGAATACGTCTATGTCTAAGTACGTTAGTGTACCTTTAGTGGTACAATAATTTCTATGTCAACATATTACATCTTCTTCCACATCTTTGGAAATTTCCGGTGTATTGTTGGTGCTAAAAAAAGGTGCATTTGTGGCATTTATAAGAACTCTACTACATGTTATTGGAGAGACGCTGGTCTGCTTCCTGGCTTCTGTTGCGGTGCCATTGAACAAGCTAACCAAACCACGCCCACCCCATTCATGACTTTTGTCCCTTTTTACTACGAATGGGTACGTGCCAATACCAGGTATCGGTAGTGCCGATACCAGCCTTAGTTTGTTGTTGACATCAGTATAAGCAGCCCTTGAGACTAGAAATTAGAAAATTGCCATTAATGTCATGTAATTTTAAGGGAGATGCTATATTGAAATGTACTGTATAATTCGTTAAAATGATTTGTCTTTTTTTATGTACTAGTGGTATCGGTAATTGGTGTCGGTGACTACTCAAGAGTTGAGCACACATACTGGTATCAGACCGAAAGAAAGTGGTATCAAACATGCCTACTAGATACATTTCAATACTTCAGTGTGGACTGAGGGACAGATAAAGACTGTAAATTCTTACAGTGGAGATTGTCTGCCTCGTATAAAACTGCGGAATGCAACAATTCATACAGCTGATTGAAATGCATCTCATTATGTCACTGTTAGCTTCTGTGCATTTCCCTTTCACTTGAGTGAATGTATTGATTAATGCCACAAAAGAACTGCAGGCCTAACACTTCCTCCCTGTGAGTTGCTGTCCTTTCAGTGCCACTCAGCGGAACAGCAGTGAGGAGACAAGGGGCACGTGGGAATGCAAAGAAAAGTCTTGCCAAATAGTCTGTCGTTTTACCTCAGAGACAAGGGGTGTCCAAACTTTTTAATTTGAGGGCGGCATACATAAAAATGCAAGGATGACAGGGCCACTTTAAAATACTTCCACTTTAATTTAGTAAACATGCTAAAATCAGTCACGTAAGTAATTATAAATTGTATATATTTTTTAGTTATTTTGAAAAACTTCTACATGTCAGATTTCTGTTAAAGGGGATAAGGCAAATAGTTTTGTATTTTTCAAGATTTTGGGGTGGTCAAGGGCCCTGCATGCTACTAGATTAGATTCACCCCTGTACTGAACAGTAACATAATCCCATCTCCACATTCAGAATCGAAACGAGAGCAAACTGTAGAAAGTTGATCATTTTTAAAACAGTTACCAGTACTTTACTTGGAAATCATCAATATGATAGCAGAAAGTGGAAGAAACACATTTTTGTTTCCAAAATTGAATTATCCTTATTCACTTGTTATTCAAAGAGAAATTGTGTTATTTTAGTTGCAAATAGTTTATCTTTATCTGTGCATATCTAGAAAAGCTCTACAGTACATAAACTAATTTATTGTTTGTAGTGGCACCTTTTTTTTCTCAGCACCCTCTCTTTTAACTGCCTCGTGGGTCCTGTCATGTCATATCATGTATTTGTGCGCCATTTCAGTTAATCTATTGTGAATGCCATTTCAGTTTATATATACAGGTATGTATATTTTTATTTAAATATTTGATTTGAATATTTGATTGTTCAAAAGTTTATTTTGGGTGAAAGGCAAATGATACATTTCATATGTAAAAATATATTTTTTGGACTGAACTATATACAAAAGGTTACTGCAGAGGGTGCAGTTCATTATTATTGTACACGAAGAAAAAATGTCCAGTGTTCAAGAAAAAAATAAAAAGATGGCTGGCGGAGCAGCACGGTCTTTTTACCGTGCTGCAGCAGTCATGTTGTAACACGCGTAAAGACAGTCTCTGTGTCAATCATGCAACGAAGAGGTTAAAGAAAGAAATGAAAAAACTAAAGATTAGCCTCTACAATGTCATTTTTAGTATAGTGTTCCCTCGTTATAATGCGGTTCACTTTTCGCAGCCTCCCTGTTTCGCGGATTTTTTTTTACTACAATTTTGCATGCATTTTTATTTATTTTTTACAGTCATGCACCTACAGTATTTTGTAAAATTTAAGAAGGTTTGAACATTGAGATTGTTTAACTCATTCACTCCCAGCCATTTTCACTGCAGCAACCCCCTTTGCTCCCGGCTGTTTTACTCGATTAGGACTGATTTTGCAAAGCCCACAGAATATTGTGTTCAAATTACTATAAAAATATGGAATCTACCAAAAGAAAGATTAGAGTCTCTTCTTTCATGAAGAAAAAAGTATATTTGCATCTGTTTCCGTTATGCAGCAATTAGCATTAAAATATAGCTAAGTTTCACCATTATTTACAAATCTGTTGAAATAACTGGGGAAAAAAGCTTGTTGCAACATGGCCCTGATTGATCTATTATACTCTGCTGGCACCTGCTGGCCGTTTTTGTAATAACTTCCATTGCTTCAAGCATTCTCTTCAGTTCAGAGGCTGCATCAAAGTCTTCTGTATGCTCTAGCTTATTATAATTTTTTCTTAAACGGATAAATACGTCTTTAGGAGCATGGTAATATTTGAAATAGAACGTATTTATACATTTTTGGCACCAAACGAGTTACAGAAAGAAATGAAAGAACTAAATATTAGCCTCTACAACGTCATTTTTAGTATATGCCGCGGGCCACTGAAAAATGGATGGCGGGCTGAAAATGGCCCCCAGGCCGCTGCTTGGATACCACTATGCATTAAATACGATTTGGTGCTGGTGATGGAAGACAGCTATCATCACACAGCCATGGCAGTCTTAGTCATGAAAATAAAAGAAGTCCCCATTCTGCTCAATTCACCACGTCCAATACAAATACATTATTTGGAAAGATCTACCCAGTCTGATTATGATTAGAAGAACTCACCGGCAGGGTGTCCCCGGTTCGTGGCATCGTGGTCACTGTCGCCTTGTTCGCTATCACCATGACCGCTGTCTTTCGAGCTCACAATGTCTGCTTCTTGGAATGCCGAACTGCAGGAGAGAGGCACAATACAGCTAGTCACAAAGGTACAGGAGAACGAAACTAATTCATGGGTAGAGATGGGGGTCAAGCTACAATACTGGGAGGGGGATTAAATGAAAGGCCAGGAGAGTGCATGTGACAGAGAGCGAGCGAGTGAACGACAAGAGATTCAGAAGCCGCCAACGCATAACTGCATTAATACCGTCACGGCGGCCATCATGATTCTAAATTGGATGTTACACATGGCATGTAATGAAATCCAGTCTTAGAGCTTTAATAGGCGCCGCTCTGCCAGTTATGGGACTGGTGCCAAATTGAAGAGCTACATTACGGACACATTGGGAACCATGTAGCCTCTCAGAGCCACAATTAATGATGCAAAATCCACAAGACTAATACTGATGGGTGTAATATTCACTTTTATAGATCTGTGAATAGACTCGGGTACGCTTTGGCCAGCTGGATGTTAGCGCTCCTCGGGTAGTGAATGGTTAGATGCTTTGCCTTGCTCAGCACATTGCTACTATCAGGATGTGTGTGTGTGTGTGTGTGTGTGTGTGTGTGTAGTTTTCACTACCTGTTAACACGTCTTGGTCTGTCCACCAGGTAGCTGAGTTCCGCGCGTTGGTGTTTATTCTAGAAAAGCCATCAAAACAAAAGCAGGTCATCACAACTAAAAATATACACACAGGTGAGAAACACAAGTGACCACAAATGCATAGATTAGAGTAGCTCGTTAAAAACTATTTATGCGGTGGCATAAGCAGCGAACGCTGAAAGCATCCACTTGGACGCACGCATCCACTTAATGACGGTGTGAGAAGAGAGCAGTGGAGAGTGGGTTAGAGGCGATTGAATGTGTAAATGATTGAGCCAGCCTACGCTGGGACTGAACAACCTTTGTTCACGCTGCTGCCATGCTGGGTCGTGCAGAGAATACTTAAAGCACAGCAAAGGCAAGACTGTGACTGGCTGTCTGGCAAAAGTCCAGCCACACCGCAATCAACAGAAAAAGCTTCAAGTCCTCCCAGCTCGCCGCTGCAAAACGAACAGGCTGAGCACAAAATGGGGCCACCGACTCACTTATCTCCGTTCGACTAATGTTTGCCGCCTCAATATATTTTGCTCGTCGAAGTATATATAGTGCATGAATCATTCGTTGGAGAAAAGGGGACATAATTAGGACTATCTAGGATGTCTTCTGAGCGAGTGTGGGTCTCAGCTATTTTTTATGCAAACATTCGAATCAATGAAATTTCCCAGAAGTGTAATTTCCATGAATAAAATTGACTGTGAAGATGATTTGTACCACATATTAACTTTGAATGGTCTTGCAATTACACCATGCATACACGTCGTCTGTCTGCACACTTGAAGTCAAACTAACCCTATCAAATCAAATCAAATATTTTAAATACAAAACATACTTTGATACACAATATAAACAAAGAAAGATTTAGTCTGACAGGAAAAATACTCAAATGAGCTCCATCTGCTTTATCTGACATGATTGAGTAAAAACGAAAGGGCCACATGAGATTTAACAATCGACGTGTCCAATCACCATTAGGCATAACAATGATTAAAGGCCAAAGAGCAAAACAGTCAGTCAATACAATTTCCATCTTTTGAAGGGTTTAGTTTGACATGACTTGAATAGAAATAAACCGATATGGTTTTCTCAGGGCCGATACTGATACCGATTATTACTAGTCAAGGAGACCGATAACCAATTTTTGGAGCCAATATTCAATTTCAGTAAAAGGGAAAAAATGATTGCCACAAATATTTTTTTAAATATAAATTCCACACAAAAAAAATAAATAAATAAATATAAATTCCAATTCTTAACTTTGTTGGAATGCTTTTAAGCATATATTTATTGAACAACTTTTCAGATTTGCAAAATGTTGGATTTTCTTAGACAATCGTCATGTATGTTTTAAAATTCCAACAAAAACTTCAGGAAGCTCCCAAGGTCATAAGTATGTCTTAAAATCTAAATGAAAACCTAAACAAATAAATGTCATAGCGCCCTTTAGTTTTCTACAATAAATGTTTTTTTTCCAAAATAACTAAAATGTTAAAACTTTCAGGTATCTTTGTTTTAGTTTCAAACAAAAAAAAAGATGCAGAGAGTTTCTAGGGTCAATTTTATATGGATCTATTATCAGCCATCAAATTTTTTAAAAAGGCCGATATTGATATTCATCAAAATACCAAATATCGGCACCGATAATCAGTCTGGCCGATAATCGGCCTATCCCCAGACTTGAATTGAAAACATGAAACATCATGTTCAATGTTAACATTCTCATGTGTCTGATGGGGGTGTGGGGATCAGGATTCTTACCTCACTGGAAAGAATACTGCCGTTGGATATGATGTCTGGTTGCTGATCGCTGTAACCAGTAACTAAGGCGCCACACGGGTTGGTGTGGTCCGTATCATTGCTTCGTGAGGGGCTGCATGGTTTTAGGAACATCAGATCCGTTTTGGCAGATTCCGGTGTCAGACACACTTGGTAGCAGTAGGAGTTCTGGTTCTGGTGGTGGTGGGAGCCAAATCCGCCTCCCACGCTCCCCACTCCCGACTCCTCCACGGGCACCTGCCCCACGGGCCCCACACCAGATGTCACATTGGTACTCTGGACCAACATGATGTCGGACTTACTCAGCTTCTTCTGCTTGCGGCCTCGAGTGTGCCTGCTGCAACAGGAGCTGCAACACATGCAACAGTCACCAGCCAACAGGCAGGTGTACAGGTTGAGTTTCTTGTCCTTTTGGCAACGCACAGCCAAGACAATCATAGCCAAGAGGAAGATGAAGGACACGGAGCCCAGGGCGATGATGAGAATGAGCGTCAGGTCAAGGGAGGTCTCCTTTGCCTTGGAGGCAGAGCCACGATCCCCGCTTCGACCTTCCACCACGCTGTCCACTAATATCACGCTCACGGTGGCTGAGGATGAGAGGGGGGGCTGCCCGTGGTCCCTCACTTCTATTAGCAGGTCATAATGGCCCTGAGAGTCCCGCTTGTGAGTGACCCGGCGGGCGGTCCTCAGCTCGCCAGTCCTCCAGTCCATGCGGAACATGCCCATCTCGTTGCCCCGCAGGATGCTGTAGGACAGCCGTGCGTTCTCGCCATCATCCGCATCCATGGCCACCACACGGGTCACAAGGTAGCCGGGCTCGGCGGTGCGCGGCAGGGGCTCCTTCACCGTGCCATTTTTGCCAATAGGGGCTATGACAGTTGGAGCATTGTCGTTTTGGTCCACTATTACAACGTTCACAGTGGCATTGGAGAAGAGCTCGGGTGTTCCCGTATCCTTGGCCTGGACCATGAAGCTGAACTCTTTGAGCTGTTCGTAATCGAACGAGCGCAGTGCGTAAAGGTAACCGGTGTCCTGATTTATGGAAACATAAGTGTCCACAGACATGCCCTGTATGTCACACTCCAATATGGAGTAAGTAATAAGAGCGTTCTGTCCAATATCAGGGTCTAAAGCGCTCACGGCGTGAATGAAAGCCCCAGGCACATTATTCTCAGTCACATACACGTCATAAACCACCTGCGTAAAACGCGGCGCGTTGTCATTCTCATCAGAGACGTGCACTTTTATGGACTTGGTGGTGGCAAGCGCGGGCTGACCCTTATCTTTTGCCACCACTGTGATGGTGTACGACTCTGTCGTCTCTCGGTCCAGCGGGCCGTCCGTCACGATGGTGTAGTAGTTTTTAAAAGACGACTTGAGCTTGAAAGGGACATCGCCCAGGATCTCGCAGCTCATTAAACCGTTCTCGCCCGAGTCCCGATCCGAGACACTGAAAAGTGCGATCACGGTGCCCGGGGCGTCCTGCTCGCTCACGGACTCGGTCACGGTGCTGAAGCCAATCTCTGGGGTGTTATCGTTCACGTCCACGAGTTTCACCAGCACTTTGCAATGAGCGGGGACCGCGTTGGCACCCAAATCTTTTGCCTGCACGTAAATCTGGTGCGTGCTGCTCTCCTCGTAGTCCACCTCGCCGGCCACCTCGATCCTCCCTGTCCTGGCATCGATGCTGAATAAGTCTTTAATCCGCGGGGTATTGTGGTTGCTGAATGAATAAATAATTTCCCCATTTTGCCCCTCGTCAACGTCAGTCGCGTTGAGCTGAATGACTTGGGTGCCCACGGGGGAATTTTCCCGCAAGTTAACAGTGTAGACGGACTGGTCAAAAGTGGGCGCGTTGTCGTTGGAGTCGAGAACTTTGACGACCAGGAGCGCGGTTCCGGTGCGCTGCGGGTTGCCTCCGTCCACAGCGGTGAGCACGTAGCGGTGCACGGCTTGCTGCTCCCTGTCCAGAGGCTTCTCCAGCACGAGCTCGGCAAACTTGTTCCCGTCACTTTGGGTCTGCACGTCCAGGTAAAAATTGTTATTATTGGTGATGGCGTATGTGCTGAGAGCGTTTGCGCCCACGTCCGGGTCGAAGGCGTTCTCCACCGGGAAGCGGGTCCCGGGGATGGCGCTCTCGGATATCTCCACCGAAATGTCCGCCTCGGGAAATCTGGGTGGATTGTCGTTGATATCCATCACTTCAATCTCGACGCGAAAGAGTTCCAATGGATTTTCCAAAAACACCTCCAAGTGCAGTAGGCACGGGATGGCCTGCTTGCATATTTCTTCCCGGTCAATTTTCTCCCTCACCACAAGCGCGCCGTTTTCTAAGTTCATTTCTAGGTAGGGTGTCCGTGAACTAGGCACAGTCTGGAAGCGGCGAGCGGAAAGTTTGGTAATGTCCAGCCCCAAATCCTCCGCGATATTTCCAACCACGGTCCCGGGCTCCTGCTCCTCTGCCACGGAGTAGCGGAGCTGCGAGAGCGCTCCATCCAGGATGGACAGCAGAAAAAGCAACCGAATCATGTCTGCTCTCTCCCTCCAAGTGCACTTCAAGAAAGAAAAAAGTTGTTTAAAAAAAAAAAAGTGTTACTCCTCACTTTTTATAAGCAGCGCGCATTCCCAAATGATCTGCCTGTAAAAAGGCAGTGAGATTAAGAGAAAGGGGAAAAAAAGGTTGTGCAATTCCTCTCCTTTGACTCGGGTGGTGTAACATTTAGTCGTTTGAGCGATGTGAAGCACAGCCATCTGATCCGAGCGCCTCCGTTTTAATCAATTCCGCACCGCGCGGCTGTGAGTTTTGGCGTCAGGCTGGAGCCAGGGTGCGTAGCCAACACTTCCTGTGCGCAGAAACACACTGACCCCTTCTTCACACAAAAAAAATCACAACAAAACAGGCAATTACTGGCGGGTAGAGGGGAGGGGTGAGGGAGAAAGAGAGAGAAAAAGCTGCAATTTCTACATGAAGAATGGAGAACAGCAGTGCGCGTTCCCCCCTCAACCTCGCTGTAATCAGTGTGTCCGTGCGCTCAAAGCGGATGATGTTCTCGGCTCGGCTTCTGTCAGGCGAGTGTGAGCAGCGGGTTGGTTTTGCGCACTGCTTCTTTCCCCACCAGCCAATGGTGAGCGCAAAGACCGCGCGTAATGCCACCTGATTGGGGCTTCGCGACGCCAGCCAGCGCACACGCTGGAGCCTCTTAACAAAACCAGTTAAGTGCAGTTGCGCTCCTCATCTCTCCTTCTCCTCTTCTCCTCCAGGCCAAGCCTGCTTGTACCAGGGAAATTAAATGTTCTACACATTCGACGAATTAAGAAAGTCCTATAATAGAGACGGTTGGAGCCAACTCAATAGAGCCCATGCAGGCAGCTGTTTTGGTCCAAAATGCAACTCTTATAATTAAACTGTCATCATATCATACCGCTCAAAACAATAGCATCAAGACGTTGCAATGTTGCCAGCAGCATTTATTTCAATTATTTCAGCATGTTTTTGCAGTGCTCTATGAGTCATAACGTAGCATAATCTAAATATGCTCACAGCCAAGGGCCACCTGAACCTACCGACGGAACTCTACATGGTGCCTTTGCCCTTGTCGAGACAATAACTCAGGGGTCCTGCTCATGTTTTGTATATAAATGACATTTCCCATGTTGTTGGGGAGTTGTCACTAAAAGGGTTTCCCATCAGAGCACGATCACACATGGGTTGCTTTAATTCAGTTTAATGAAGCATTATGCTTTAGTCCCACCGTGATGCTAATAGCTTGGAGTCTATTAGTTCCCCTATCTTCCACTTCTTATCATTAACTCTCCTCACATGCTGGCCTTGACTGTATGTGCAGTTGCATCATGTGCTAATTTAATTGACAATGAATATATTAAGCATGCAAATGGTGGGTTTTCCGAGGGGGGCATAAATACTTGCGGTACTTGTACGCATTTTTGAGACGGTGATAACAAAGAGGATGAAAAAGGGTGTAATTGAAAATAATTAGCATAAGTCTCTAAATCCAAGTGTAATAGACGGGGCGCAACAATATCGACCATAATGCAAAACGACGTGCCCATTGTGGAGTGGATTAAACAGCGATTCTGCATCTAGCCACGCAAGTCAGAAGAAACAAAGAACAGACGTTGGATAAATTTTCACCCATGTCTGAGCCAGAGCTGTGTGACTGAATCGAGCTGACACTGAAGTGGGATCTCACAGTCTCTCTCTCTCTCTCTCTCTCTCCCTCTCTCTCTCTCTACCCCCCCCCCCCCCCTTTCTGCTTGTAACAGGCTACTTTAGAGACCAACGACGCCCCCTGGTGTTAGCTCCTTCCCCCCCATCCATTTTCAACCACTTTGTCAGTTCAGGGTCACAGGTGAAGTGGGGACCTTAGATGTAAATAATCAAAATGTATCTTGCTAAGCATTTTGAATCATTTATTTCAAACTTGTGATTTAATATAAGATGCACAGTTTCTATTTCAGCACAGTCCTGGCTAGAATGGCAGCGAATAAAATGTCGGACACAGATATTGACAGACTTAACCTGTAACAACACTGTGTCACTAATGGCTTTCGTACAGTACAGAGATAAAAGCAAAGTAAACATTTCAAGGGTGCATGCACATGATGATAAACAGGGACAAACTTTGGAACATACCTGGACCCTTTAAAGGCCTTGGAAAATAACAAATAGTTATTCTAATATAGACAGTGTGGATAACAAATGTAATCCCAAGCAGATAGAGAAGAGAGATGATGGTTATTGATCGTACATGTCACGGTATAGTAATGGCAAGTGATGTTACTAAGGAGTCGGACCAATACTGATAGTATTGTTCTCTTTATTGGTATGTGAAAAGAATCACATCCTAATCAGTTCATTTACTGTATCATTTTAGTACATTACATTTGCATTCAATCTTTATGTACAGTTTTTTATTTAATATTTATGTGCAGCACAATTTGTTGTTTTTAGACATTTCAAGGATGTTTCGCCTCTCATCTGAGCGGGCTTCATCAGTTCATGCAACAGGCTAGTTAGGACAACACTAGCCAGGTTGTTGATGGGAAACCAAACTATCCTCCAAGTTGGAGTTATGCCCAAAACCTCAAATGGTTGATGAAGCCTGCTCAGATAGGAAGTGAAACATCTTCTAAGACAACTACAACAGCCTAGTTGCGACTGATTCAATGCTTGACAATGAAATGACCTGGATGAATGAGAGTTTTCACAAGCATCAAAACAAGATTTATAGAGCTATAGCCTTTGAACAGCTTCATACATTACTTTTAACTAGTGTTCTGATACCGTTTTTTGGCCCCCGATACGATACACAGCTTTTCAGTATCCGCCGATGCCGATACCGATCCCGATACCGATCCCCTTTTTTTTCTCAACATGAAAACGCTTTCCTGCCATTGGTTCAGAACATTTAAAGGCCAATAGGATATATTGGCTCGGCATGCAGTGAACATGTCACACATCAGTGAATGTTGTGCACGAGCAAGACACAAGATGCTGCATTCAAAGTCCTATATCAGCGTTGGAAATAATGGCACAGACGCTCCCCACCTTACGAACGAGTTACGTTCCGAGCGATCGTTCGTAAGGTGAATTTGTTCGTAAGTTGCTTCAGTGCTATATTTTGTATTATAATTTATGTTTAAAGCCTATACAAGTATATTGAAGGTTTATATAAGTATGTTTAAGGCTTGTACAAGTAACCTGCATTGGTTTGTACTGAAAAAAACTTTTAATAAAATGGAGAGAATACGTACAGTACTGTACTGTACTACGTATGTTAGAGAGAGAGAGCGAGAGACACACACACACACACACACAGTATGTACATGTACGTAATAAGATAAATAAAATGAAGTTTAACTTACTTTTGGAAGATGTACTCGATGCTTGAGGAGATGATGGAGGAGGAGGAGGAGGAAGAGGAGGATTTTATATCATGAGAGGGTCTTCGTCGTCGCTGGAATCGGCTTCAAAAGTTACTTCCTCCTTCATGGGGACCGGCGTTTCTTCCTCCTCCTCCTTGACATGTTGCTGAGCCTCCAATGAGCTCTCACAGCGCCAAGCGTCGGTATTAGCGGCGGGAAGAAGCACTACTCGGAAAAAGGCGCGCATACAAAATCTAACTTACAGCATCTCTTTCCGAACATTTTTCGACATACTGTACGCGCAGACATGTTCGTATGTACCGTTGTTCGTAACTCGAATGCTCGTAAGTAGGGGAGCGTCTGTATTGGCATGTTACTTGTTAGTCCTTGCCGATGCTACCACTGTTTTAATGTAGTATCGGGCAGTGATAATTTTGTCGATGAAAAATGTTCATCATAATTTTTCGTCACAATTTTTTTTCAGGTGAAAATGAACGGAAAACTAAAATAGAAGCCATTCATTGAGACGATAATGATTACTAAAATTGACTGACAATTTCGTCAATGACTAAAACAAAAATGAAAACAACACAGTGACGAAAATTCACACAATCCAATCAGAAGGAATGAAACGCGGGTTGGAGAAAACAACCACTCAGAAACTAGTGTTCAGTGTTCACTGCACTTTATTAAATGTTCAAACATGTTTACATTCATTATGCAGCTGTAAGATTAATCTCAAGCAATCATGCACTTTTTTTTTAGGTGAAAATTAAGTTACAGTTACAAATAGGTGTGTTATAATTTTTTATATAAAAGTTGAAATGTATGTTGGAGGAAAATATCGAACTGTCAATTTAGTAGACTAAAATTGATCTTTTTTTCAGGGACTAAAATTGGATTAAAACTAAAATACAATCAGATGACTAAATTATGACAAAAATTTTAATACATTTTTGCCAAAAGACTATAACTAAAACTGTATTAAAATGTATTGTCAAAATTAACACTGGTATCGGGGTCTCTCCCAAAATCAGAGCAGCACTACTTTGAACCTGATGAAAAATAGTAACGTTTAAACCACAAGAAGACTGAAAGATTGAGAGAGAGAGTGAAAGATTAACTCTGCTTTAATTGATAATGAAGCTATTAATTAATTTTAGCTCATAAAGTTCATTCAGCCACCCAACTGTCTTCACAAATACAAATATCTGGCTGCGTTTAAAAGAGATCAGCAATATTAGTGATGGCGAGCGGCGAATCAAAGTAAAGTGGGTGTGACTCTATACCTGGACAAGTCTCTGTATTATGCAGTGTATAGTATTTCAAATACAAATTACATACAGTACGTAATACAAATATCAGAGTCTGTTATGTATCTCAGCTTTAAGGTCAAGTTTTAGTACAGTACTGTACGACTTACATTACCACATTGTTACCACACTTACCTGTTGCACATTGTTTTGCGTAAACAGATATAATGACATTCCAAATGAATGAATGAATAAATAAAATGTCAGTAAACTCACCGATAAAATGCATTTCAAATTGAGCATTAAATACAATAAAATATGAAATAGCATGTATTTATTTATCAATCTAAAATATTGTCCTAATGTTTTGTCTTTTTAGGACATTAACTATAAAGACAAGTGCAATGGTAACAGTTTAAATAATCTAAATTCTCATGTTCTTTTAATATCATTGGCATTTTTAAAAACCTATTCTTCGTCATAAATTGAAAAACTTACTTAATTGCAGTTTTTATGCTCAGGCCAAAGCCACATTTAATAGTAAGTTCTGCTTTGACGTTATCTTGTGGCATCTGGGTGCACGGGTGCTATGTTGAAGTATGTTGACGAGCTTGATTAGAGAAAAGTAGTGCTTTGGTGCTGCATTGTGGCATCTATAGGCAATTCAAAACCTTTGTGGGGAGAGGACCATGACTTATGAGTGCATTTGCGGCAGGTCTTGATCTATCCCCACAAATAGTGAGGGGACTGTACTACCAAAAGTGAATCTCTACTCATGACGTCTGCATGCTAGCATGCAGAGCTCTTGTGCTATCTTGTAGTACAAAAGTAGACATGTGACTAGATTGTGAGGCAGCTTTCAAGCCATTACCCAATGTTTCATGTGGGATTCAATACGCTTTCACTGTACCAAATGTTCCGTACTAAAATATCTGAATACATGTGTCACACCGGGGTGGCGTGGCTCAGAGGTTGTGGGTTCGATCCCGTGCCATTATGAACACCATGAAGAATACTCGAGTAAGATACTGAACTCCCATTTGCTCCTGATGCTGCGTCATCAGTAGGTGAATGAGTGTTCAAATGTAAATCACTTCGAAGGCTTTGTAAGGTGGAAAAACGCTATATAAAATAAGGTACCATTTACTTACTTATAAATTGGTTAGTGAGAAAAGCATCAGTATTATGTCCTTGTGGTGACAAATGGCTTATACATGTTTGAGAAACCGTATAAAAAGCAGACAATTTGCAAGGTGGTAACAAACAAACTTAGGCCAGTCGTTTGACTTAATGCTCAGAAGGGTATTGCAATTTCATAATAGTAACATAAATGCAATTAAGACACCATTAAAGGGGAAAGTACCCAAAGGATATATATACCTCATGCTGATGACAGAGTCCTCCAATAAGCTTTTACCTTCCCACAGTTAAAAATGCTACTTTGGAGAGTGCAGTAGAACTGAGTTGTGGGTCTATGAAATGGTAGTAAAGGAAAACAACAATCCCTTTGTCAACTGGCATCTGTAATGTTTGCATTCAAAGAAAATGTCAGAAAAGTTAATCGGATGAAATGCACTTGTTGATCTATGACATACAAAAGTCATCTTGTTAACTTTTATGATACAAACACATTGATTTTCAAAAGCTCCACGGTCAT
The DNA here is from genome assembly GCF_051991255.1 of Vanacampus margaritifer. Lineage (NCBI taxonomy): Eukaryota > Metazoa > Chordata > Actinopteri > Syngnathiformes > Syngnathidae > Vanacampus > Vanacampus margaritifer. The sequence goes on along the minus strand of NC_135438.1, from coordinate 20,158,193 downwards.
AAATGCTGGAGGGTTTGTAAAATGAACACAACAAGTCAATAAACAACCAATGTAGATGAAAACACTTAAGATCCCCTCACATAGTGGGATAACCAAAGCAAAAAAAAAAAAAAAAAACTAAGAGAAAACACTAAAACATCACATTACACGTTCAGTTTCATATTAGAGATGTAAAACAATTTGTACAAATGGTTAGATGGAAAATTGGATATAGCAGAACAATGAGAGGAAAAAAGCATACAAGAATCACTTTCTTTTTAACTATTTGAGTTCCTCCTCTGCTTCAACAGTAAGAGTGCAGTGCACTCAGATCAAGATAGGAGCATGTACAAAATGGATGGTTGTACCCTCAGCTCAAAGTGACTGTGTGTGTGATCAGTGTCTGTCCCAGACAGCTGCGGGGTGACTCCAGGGCCTTGGGGCTATTACTCAGTCTGATGGATTGGAGGGACAGCAGAGGGAGTGGTGGTGAGAAAAGGCAAAGGGTGGCAGGAAGGAAGTAGGGATAGATGGGGCTTAAAGGAAGGCAAGGACAGTAGATTAGGGCAGGATGAGAGAATGGTTGGTGTGAATGGAAGAACAGGGGCCTCGAGAGGCTCAGGCGTTAAAGTGTGTGGAGAGTTGAAGGAAAAAGGTGGCGCAGAAGAGAGATGGCAATCTGGGTGATGGGCTTGACAGCAGTGAATGGTGCTGACATGAAATGGGGGGGGGAAAAGTTTGAAGAGCACAAAATGAAGCTGATATTATTTGAAGTAAGTGGTCTGGTTTTCACAAAGAATCATCCTGATTTCTGTACATGCAGTACAGTGAGAAACACCATTTCTAACTCTATCACTTGGATATAGAAATTGCAATCCCCAATGATGAAAGATGCTCTTGCTGGGATGAAATGCTCAGGAAAAATGAGAAGTGGGGTCTTTAATGCTGCTATCACTGCATATCATGGAATTCCCCAGTTGCTATGCAAATCTGCACCTTTTGAGCGTGGAAGCCAGCAGCTCTTATAAGGCAATGTTGTGGCATCTTTGAAATTACTTATAGTCATGGGTGAGGACATCATAACGGCACAGCAATACTAAGTACTTGGGGTGCATGTGAGAAATTAACTGGACTGGACGGGAGTAGCAATATGGAAGTGTACATAAAGGGAATGAGTAGACTACTTCCTTCCTTTCCACCGTATTAAAAGACAGATTTTATGCATTTTTTTTCACAAGTTCAAACAGTTCCCAGGTTTCTTAGTAACATGTTTGTTCCATACTTTCATCAAAATAAAAGAATTTGTTTAAAAGTAGAAATAATTGTATTAATTTTAAATCATTTTGGGGACTGCTCTGTATCATGCTGTGTGCCACATCATCATGTCCCAAATTCACTCAACTTTATTTATAAAGCGCTTTAAAAACAACAGCAGCTGAATACAAAGTGCTGTGCGGTGAACATAAAAAAAGAATAAGTTGACAGTTGAAGTAAAAACATGAAACATAACAGAATAAAACAAATAAATAAGCACTAAAAGAGCTGAGTCTCATGCCGTGTTTAAGGCCATAGAATAAAAATAGGTTTTAAGACGAGTTTTAAAAGTGGACAGTGAGGGGGCTTGTCTAATACTAAAAGGCAGACTATTCCAAAGTTTTGGGACACATTCTGCTGGACCCTAAGCTATAGGGTGAGCATATTTTCATTTCCAAAAAAGAGGACACTCAGCCCAGCCTCAAGAAGCTCTGCCTGCACTGTGCAGGAATAGGGATGTAACAATATCCAAACATCACAATACGATAAATATCACGATATGAACCTCACGATACGATAATTATCACAATATTGTGGGAAGGGTGGCAATATAAAAAAAAGCCCACGATAATGTGTAAAAACTCACAATATTGTAAAAAAAAAAAAAATACAATTACATTTTTTTAAAAAGCTCATATTGTTGTGTTTGGCTGAAGCGGGACAAAAGTAATGCTTTTTTTTTTTTTTAAATGGAGATATTGAAAAATGTTTTGCCCGCAAAATTTATCTGCACTAATGAACTAACCACTAGAGGGTACAAGAACTGCACATATGGAATACAACCTTGCCTTTTTAACGGATGTGCGACTTTTAATATCATGACATTACGACATTGCCGTTATTGTTACATCCCTATGCAGGAATCTGCCCGAAAATGTCTTTACAATTAGCCAATACATACAATTTTAATTTACCATTTACTCAAACATCTTCTAATTAGCAGATTAATACCTTCGGTGTTCACAATGGGTACTTCTGCAAGCCTCTGGCCAATCGTTTTGAGACTGGATTTGGGTCTGAATTTCCCGCCCTCTGTCTGCCGATATGATATCATGCGCTCAGTTTGTACGTGAAGAAAGGAGTGTGCAGTTTATTTTTTCAGCCACACGTGGCAGTAGCAATTCAAGATTAAATTTCCTGCATTGAGCAGCTTTAAATAAATATTTACTGAAAGGTGCCATACATTTTACTGTATGTGTGGCTCATCTGTATGTGTAGAAAACAAAACAAAACAAAAAGCAGAACTCTCTTTTGAAGTCTTCTTTGACAAATGAATACATAATGACACAATGTTGCAAGCTTCCACGATCATCTTTTTTTTTTAATGGGGTGAGTGAGGGATATACAGTGTGCACCCTTTAGTTTGGCAGCGCAAATCTTTACCTGTGTGCTCAAATTCTGGGTCGCCAGCCCTGCTCAGAATCTTATTTGAATGCTCAGGAAGTGAGATATGTAAAATGATCTACTATTAAAAGATACAGTATATCTATACTTTTTAATACACGCGCACACACCCCCACACTCACAAAAGCCGCCTTTATATTTTCCCTACACCCCTCGCGATCAACTTGGGAGCAGTCCATGGTCTACCAGTCACCTGTCGTGGTAATACTACACAACGAAAAACAGACATTTTCATGACTATATAAACCCCCCGGCCCCAAACATAATGTAAAAAAGTGAAAAATTTTTGGGCAAAAGAGGACGTTTGGTCATTCTACCATAAACTGTTGTTAGTTTGACAACCAGTGTGTACCTTCTTCCTAATTCGGAGGAGCGTGGTCACTTCAGCCAGCTGCTTGCTTCTACTAGCGGAAGCTGAGCCCTGAGTTTGAAAATTTTGATTAAAAAAAAACAATGGTGGCGTATGCACATTGTCAAACACCCTGCTAGCCCCCCACCTCGCTATCAACTTCATGGAGCACTAGTCTATTGTTAATTAGAAGCTATCGTTGATATAATGCTAATTTACCATACGTAGTCTATTTGTTACCAGTCATACTTAACTTAACTTGCTGTCATGTAATACAGGGACCGTAGGCCGGGTAAGTGTTTAGCATATTCACTGGGGAATTGGTACTCATGCTGCTTTGGCAATAAGCGTAAATGCTGCTGATTTCCCTAAAGCTGCTTCCACTTAGGAGTATTTGGTGTACACATTGTTTGTCTTGCAAAAATAGGTATTCATCATTTATGGTAGTCATTTCTTGTTGTATGAATGTGGAATATTTGAAGGAGTGATGTCTGTGTCATCTTTTTCAGTTTCTTTTGAATGCCTTACATTGCCAATTATGTGATTTGACTGGTACATTGACTTACTGACTACACACAAATACATTCTGCTATTATTATTTTGGTTCTTACAGTATGCACCAAACATACATGTGCACGTTTTCCATCCTCACTAACAATGGTTGTCAATGGCTACTTGAAAGCAGTAGTAGGGTGATTTTCCAAAAACTTTTTAAACTCTCAAAAAATTTGCCATTGCTGTCACCGTGAAGTTGAGAAACCAAGTCGGCCATAGTGAAATGGGGTGAACGCAACTAAATCGAACAGTACGTAATAGTGTGTACAATGACTTTATGGTTGTCCATACTAGGACACAAGTATTCCCCAGAATCTCACATTTGTGTGCCAACCTTTCTAAGGCTAAACCATATTTTTAATTTGCCTACGATACCCACCATGACATACATGTCAATGAAGCTTAAGAGAGGGCGAGGGAGAGAGAAAGAGAGAGAGCGAGAGAGAGAGAAAGAGAGAGAGAAAGAGAGAGAGAGATTTACTTGCAGTGTGTATGTATACATTTATTCTATTTCAGTATAGGAGCAAGATCCATTTATTGTTACTGTCTGTGTCGATTCTCAGGCTTTAATTATTGTGAGACTAGCTCATCCGACATTACAGAACGATTAACCGCCACGTAATGTCAACAGGCAGCAGGCATAGGATTTGATGGTCTACTTATGTTGTTTGTTTTGGAGAAAACGCTTGGATTGGTTTTGTTTTGTTCCTTAATTTTCAAGGCACTGTTTCCTTAGAACTTCACGCTGGTTGCAACCCACACACTGTAAAACATAAAGTATTGTCTTTAAAAAAAAGGTGGGGTGGGGGGTGTATCATCATGATTATAATTATCAACACCCAATAGTTTTCCTTTCAGCTCGAATCAAACTAGATGACATTATAAGATATTGGATATGTCTTTCACTTGTTAATACCACCACTCTAAAAACTCCCAATAAGCAATCTGTGTGTATCTCAGTTTGGCCCCTGGCTCTGATGTGCTCTGCCCTGGGTCTGTTTGGTTATGCAGTGATTGCCTCCTCCATTGCACCGTGCCTCCAAGCCTCACAGCTTCAGCATAATATACAAAACTGCATTTTCCAAGTCTCCCCAGACAGTAGCCTGATCTGTGTGCTCATATTCATCTTAGCTGGAACTTTGTTCTCCATCTAATGCACTGGCCTTCCCCCCCCTGCTTTAGGTGAGGCCCCCTCCATCACGTTCCTCCCACATGCACTTTTTCTATCGCTCTCTTGCTCTTAGAAACACTGAAAGCTTTCGTCCTGTAAAGTAAAATAAATGTAAAATATTCAATATATGTAAGCAGCATATGCTTATAATATCATGTGAATGCATTGAAAACACACAAATTGTGAATATACGGCTGATTTGTTCAGTTTTGTTTACACCTTGCAATGACACTTATCACCCATCTAAACCACATTAAAACTGAAAACTGTTGTGTTATGTAGTTGGCATAATAATGAATGATCGATTTTCCGTGTTGTTGAAAACCTTCTCTCCCAGGAATGTCCGTACAATATCAGAGACAAAGAGAAACAGTGTAACCTGACACCCCTTGCCACGGTTATCACCGGAGGCTAATGGATAGGCAAACCGTGGTAGTGTACACACCATTTAAGTCAGCAAAGATTTTACGTGTGTGTGTGCATGTGTGCGAGAGAGAGCATTTGGCATTCAAAGAAGCAACCAAAATATGAAACGCTTCAACTTCAAACTGCTATGGAGGATGCTCTCGCTCTCCTTTGGGCTTTTTCGGATGTTTGAGCGTATCTTTGTTTATTCAAGCATTGTTGCATTCAAAGTTCACGACATTGAATTGGTTTTGCAGCAGTGTTCTGTGTAATACAGTATATCCCTAAACCTCGTAATCACCAAGATACAGCTTGCTTTTTCCACTGTATTAAAGCCTGGAAACTCTGGCAGTCAATTAGGGAACACTGTGGGTGTCAATGGAGTGAGGAAAGTTTGCTTGCTGGTATTATAGCTAATTAGCCCAAACTCAATTCCCCTGAGACAGAGAAGGAAGCACCAATGTATTGTTGTGGTTTCTGTGCCATTCCAGGTGGTATCTCGTAAGTTGCGACTCCATAATCCTCTTCTCTACATTTGTTTGGATAAGCATGAAAAAGTGGAGTTCATTTGTATGATTCAATTCAGACTTGGATGAATTTGCAAGGGAAAGGTATGCTGAGAGTTATAGCTTGCTAGAGTACTTTATCTGTCTCTTGGTTTGTGCCTACTGGTGCTGTCACGGGTCTCTTTTCAGGTCTGTACTTAATCATGTTCGCCAAAATAATCAGTCTGCTATTTGCAGAAAAGTTGTAGTGTTATACTATCCCTCATGTCAATGTAGCTGTTCCATCATAGGTCAAAATTGAACAACAGATTTGTGTTATTGTTATTGTATTTGCAGTTTTAACTACCAATAAATCAAATAAAATGTTACAGTAGCCAAAGAATTGACAATTCCGAGCTTAGCCAAAATGGTGGTCTTACTCGGTGATTAGACGCTCTCCGCTCATTGGATTGAACATTGTAATTTAACAGACAGACCGACCGACCGACCGACCGACCGACCGACCGATAGATAGATAGATAGATAGATAGATAGATAGATAGATAGATAGATAGATAGATAGATAGATAGATAGATAGATAGATAGATAGATAGATAGATAGATAGATAATTGAACATGATGGTTATGGGAATCACCCTAGTCAGGCATTAAAATAAGCTAATTGCTGTTGGGACAACGGAGCTTCTGAAGCGCTCTGTATCAAGATGAGCCGGCCTCTGCATATGCTGCTGTGTCGTGCTCGGGTGTGGTGAAGAGCGTGACTGGCAAGTTGAAGACATCCTATGCTGAACACAAACACTGTTTATTCAGGATTTTAAAAAATGGGCAATACTATTCCTCCAACATTATAGAATGAATCTGGGGAAGGCATTATCTGCTCCACCATTTCCCCACAGTGCTTACATGTTTTTTTTTCTCTGAGTAATGTAGTTTCTTCCTGGCATTCCAAAAACATGCATGTTTGATAAAACAAGCTCTAAAATGACCACAAGTGTAAAAGTGTGGTGAATGCATGGATGTGAATGGTTCCTTGCCGATTTATGCTCTGTGATTGACTGATAGGGTGGCCTCTTCCATAAGGTCATAAATGGGAAATATTTCCAAAAAATCAATAGGTGTCCCCTCGCTATGACGCAGCTCACTTTTCACAGCCTCGCTGATTTTTTTTGTGCAATTTTGCATGCATTTTTTTTTTACAGTAATGTGCCTATTTGAGAACATTTATGAAGGTCTGAACATTGAGAATGTTTAAACAAGAGAGAGATGTGAGAAAATGTAAATGCCTTAATTAGAAAAGTGTATAAACTGTGTGGTGAGGGGTTTTAGAGCCTTAAAACATTTATAATAAATGTAAAACAAAGGTATAACTACTTCATGGATTTCATTTATTGTAAGTATTTTTTTTTACTTAACCCCAGTGGAAAACGAGGGAACACTTTATATCAGACTTGTGGTGTATTTTCTTCAACAATAAAGTTTTGCATGGTTTATAGAACATGTTTGTGCACTAAATGGTAAAAAATATAAATAAAAAGTCAAACTTCTTTTTGACAATTTATTTCATTTACAGTACCATGTTTTTAACCCATTAAGGCTGGGAGCACGTGTCCGCGCTACTACCGTTAAAGCCGGAGCGCTACAGCGCTCTTCTACTTTTAAAGCCACGAGAGCAGATAAGTCATTTGGTTTTGTTTTGACCAATTCTTGGTCTCTTAGCCTATTTAATTCATCAGAATATGCGCGAGAGGGTGATGTGGGCCTTGTAGCATGTCCTGGAATTTTTTCAAGCATTTATGCTTGACGCAGATTCGCGGGAGTTATGAAATAAATGACACGATTGACGACGGCGCAGAAGGAATTCGAATCAGTGTAACGAGCCAACAGTGACATACTGTTAAGAAATATGTTTGTAGACAATGAGGATGTTGTCAAATTTTGATGGCCTTGTAACGGAATGGATTAATCGATCCCCCGAGGTTGTGCTCCAGTGTTGAAGGTAAATATATATGGACTTATGTAACCGCAGATGCGACATTTGTTTGTTGATTTAAAAAAGTAAAATAATCTTGTGTTTGTGTGAACGCCACAAGTGTAAGCTTTTGGAATTATGTTTCTATCTGCTTCAGGAGCTGAGATATCAATTATTTTCTAATATTGTTGAATATCCAGGAAAACTTCAGGTTTTTGGGGGTGACTCATAAGTCACTCATAGGTTTTAGAAGCATGCTTTGCCATGCGGTTTGCCATGCGCAGAGCAGTTGTGACAAGCGGGGGTAGGGTGATGTTGGGTCACAGAAAATCAACCACGGCTCATTTAAGTAGATCTTTGTTCAATAGCCACACCATCTCATACAGTATGAATTTCTATGAAGCTTTACATTAAAATTAAATAAATAAATAAAAATAAATAAATATACTGTATGTGATCAGGTTAATGTAGACAGGTCTTAGTTAATAGATAGTAGAAGAGCACTTGTAAAAATATGCTTCTGCTAGCTCTGCAAGGCCATTAGTACAAGGCTTTACATTCTCCCGCTAGATTCTTGACAATAGAGTGAGTTTAGTCAGCTGTAACATTTTCCCTCCCTGGGATGTGATGTATGGTGAGTCTGGGCAGTGCTCTTGCGCCAAATAATTCTTCCATTAGTGTCCTTGATTCTTTCATACTGCAGAAACAACTTTATGCAGTCTACAGGGGAAATTCTCGCTAAGCAATATTAATATGAGTCAAAGGCCCTCTTCATCTCAAGTGCTTGCTTTTACTTTATAGTCTGCAACATAAATGATACACCGGAGATTAGATTCTTAGATTTAATTATATGATGTTGATTGATAGTATACAGGTACACTACAATAGAGTTTTGCATTCATCCAAAATTGTATCACAACCCACTAATCTGCAAAATGATGATACAATTAATACCAACAATAACACAAACAATACTAAACTACGGAGTATTTTAATCTGTAAACAAAACACACAACAACAACATTTCTTGATTAGGCTGACTGACAATGCCACTAATAGGCACGATAAAATGAGTGTCATGACAATGATCACAAGAAATATTTATAAATTTGTGTGAATGCAGTAGATACCTGCATTTCACATCTTTGTGGATATTTTTGTCCTCTGTAATGCGCTGAAATACTCACCTATTTGCAATTTCATGTAACGTAGCAAAAAAACAAAAGTAAATATTTGTTCTATTGCCATGAGAAAACAGTCTTTAGTATGTATAATATTTACTGTGTTGTAGTTGCCAGCGGTGGGCGCGTCACTGTATTTTGAGCGTCTGTCAATCCGTCAACGCTATTTTAACTCAGCTTCCATCATTACTCATTCACAGCCACTATTTTAGGAGCGACAGTAAATTTAATAGACGCAGTCTGTCAATCGGCAGTGTGTCACTTGTCAATCCGTCAACGTTATTTTAAACATACTTCTGTCATGCTAAACTACATTTTGTCACCACTCACCAATATTTTTCATTTGACATTGTCTGCTACTATTGTTCTATTCACTAATGGTGCCACATGTAGTATGTGCACACGGTCATAACTGCTGGGCATACTGCTGCTGTTAACAGTCCGTAGTACGGCACCGCGCCACATGGTGGCGCCTCTTTGATTTGTTGTGCCGATTGGTCACTTCTTCGTTTGCCTTTAAATGTACTTTTGCCATGGACCTGAACGGTCATGTGTACAAGACTACACTTTCCCTTGAAGCGCGATAATGCCAAAGACCATTTTTGCTCTATTTAATAAAGGGGAAACAAGTGGAACATGGCATGTCTCTGCTTTGGCTATCTAGCAACACCTGTCCAGGGCTGGGACAGGGCTGCATGGCCAACGGACTCAACACTTCCCTTTTTTAGGACTCCGTTAGCTGCTCAATAACCTGCCTGACATAACATGGAGCACCAAAGGACCCCTTAGCTTCTTAGCAACGTGCCTGGTGTAAAATAAACAAACTGAGCACTGAACTAATGCTTGCATGAACATAGTAATAACAAGGAATTTTCAACAGAAGGAAAACATGATCAGCACTGTCTGTCATCACCCGACCTTTACAACACAGTCAGCAATCAGTAGCCTTTTGGGACACAGCCAGAAGAGAGAAGGCTTAGAGAATGTTGTGCCAGGAAATTAGCATACCTGGTAAGTGTATATTTACTTGATTACTGCAGCAAAAAAAGAGTGGCTCGGCCGCAGTCCCAAGAATGAAATAGAAATACTGTGGTGTGTCAACCAAGTGGGCGTCTGTCAGCCTTTCCGTCATTCGTCAGAGAAACCGGCGTCGGTCATTGAGGGACTGACAAGGTCCGTTGGTACTGAGTCTGACCCAGTTATTGATGATTGCATTGACAGACGAAAACCCACTTCCAGCAATGCTTAGTCAGTCAAGTTCTTTCAAGTTTACCGTAGTTCATTAATCTTCAACAAAGCGGACGTCCGTCATTGATGGAATGACGGAATGGCCACCTATTCTCTTTAGCAAGACCTCCAAGTATGATTGTAGGACGCTGTCTGAGTGGAAGAAATGTACTGTAAGGGCAAAAAGAACAAATTACTAATTAAAATGAGAACTATATATCGTTTTCCAGTCAGTATGCTAACATTAATAAAAAATGATCAAAACATCTATTGCCTGACATCTAATTTGTGCTTTGCCAACAGTATATTTTCGAAAGGAAAGCAATAGAGGTGGGAAGTTTTAAAGGGAGACCAAACATGATGAACTGGGGCTGACACACTGCATTTCTGGTTGGCTGGCTGGCTGGGATGAAGTAGGTTGATAAGGGATGGAGGGCACAATTTTATGAGTGGGAAGTAAAGAAGAGCAACATATACAGCACATTCTACAACCATATAGTTTCGCTGAGATACAGGTGGCAATTGTATCAGCAAAAATGCATCTTATTTAAATACACACATGTTCATTACACACATACACACTTCTAATCCTCACTTTGCACTGCTAGCTTCACCATTAACGGATCAATTTTGCTCCTGATACACCCTGGCCCTTCTCAACACGGTGTGAATGCACACACACCTCAGCGTGTCGGCACATGTACGTGCTCTTGATTGCCACAACAGCAACAATCAACAAGGGGGCAATCTATCAATTGTCAGTCCTGCTGTGACGTTTTAATTAATTACACAGAAGGAGACAAGGTCAACACTGCACACCATGGTGGACTGCTGGCCTTGCCTTTCAACGGGAGATCAATAGGGCTTTGCACGTGCGCTAAGACTGAGACTCTTACAGAGAGTTATTAAGGAAGTGGGAATCGGTCTTTTGTGTGTTCAGAGGACTTCAACATGCGTAAAGGGTGTCAGAATGGTATGGGTTCACAGTAGGGGAGCTCCTGAGTGGGACTTAATGGTGCTCATGGCTCAAAGAGGTGGAGTGTTGAAGAGGTAACTGATGAGTGAATGAAAGATAAAATGGTGGCAATCGTGCTACACGTGTTTTATCATAGCTTACATGGCCTGGACCCTCCTCGGAACTGGCTCCAAGTCAGGGCTTAGGGAACACAATTTTTATTGAGTTGGTAACTTGGGTCTGACAGCTGTTTTTTTTAAATAATTTTAATAAGCAATAACTGATATCAGTTTTTCTCTATCACGTCTTTTTTTTTTATAGGATCCCGCTTTTCTTAAAAACATATTAAATAAATGTGTATTTAAGTAAATAAAACACTAACATGGAATCATCACAAGCTTTGAAAAATAAAAAATAAAACAGCAGAAAATGAAATAAAACTGTATGCCCATGGCAGGTTAAATGGGCGTTCTGAATTGCCCCTAGATGTGGTTGTGGGTGTGGACGGTTGTTCGTCTCTGTGTGTCCTGCTCTGGGCTAGGCTCCAGCACCCCGTGACCCTTGTGTGGAATACACGGTCACGAAAAAGGATGGATGGATGGATGATATGCCCATGGTTACAAGGTTAAGAGGAAAGCCAGCATTATTCTTCTTAATTCCTATGTTAGCTTTCGGTTTGCAGATGACAGGGTGTGGCAGATTTAGGACTCAGGCGCAGAGATAGGAGTTTGCCGCCAAGGCAGATATTTATTAAACATAAAACTCCTCGTTTAGAGGGAAAAGCAAAGGCTATAAAATGTTAAACTAAAGGGAGGATGTCTAAACTGCAAACAAAACCACTCCTAAACTAAAACTATACTGTGGCCATACAAAATTACAAACAAAAGTTCACACAGAAGACAGGACAACAAGGCTGAGGACTACGACTAACTGGCTAGAGTGACTCTGACGAAAACACTTTGGCACATGACAGGGGAGACGTAGACCATTTAACACATGAAGGTAATGGGAAACAGGTGGACACGTTTAGGGTTGACACTGACACCTGTTGTGGAGTAGATCTTTTCCTCCGCATGTTCGTTTTCTTTCGGGTAGTGAGAATGTTGGTTATCTGGATACAGGCTGGAGATTGATGAACAGTTCCTTCAAAGCTTTTATTTCTACAGAATATTCCGGGCACAAGTGAGTTACAGACAATGGCTGTAGCCTCTCACAAGTGCGAAGATTACAGAGGACTTACAATATTCTTATACTATCTTGAAGGGCGGTACCACACAGTTTCCAGTAAACAGTTCACCCGGAGTTGACCGGACATGAAATAAAACTCAAGGACATCATTCAAACCCAAAACCCATTTGAGGAATAGAGGAGGTTATTCAGTCATGACTGCACGTGGTAGAAATTGCGATAACACTCACAAGGATACATCCGCAGAACAAAGCTCTACTGAGGAAATGAGGAAATTAAAACAGTTATGACTAAATCTGGGCAGAAGATACATTTCGCACCACATGTGGAAGGCCAAGTGACCTGAAACAAAAAGAGTCAGAATTTTCAAAATAAAACAAGAAATTACAAGACAGTAAAAGCCCAGACAAAACAACCTCACCGCGGTGTGACAGCAGATATTCACAGTGCTGATCTATTGGGAACTCCGCACCCCTCTCAAAGCATGATCTCATCTCATGTGTGACTGCACAAGTTCAGTATAGGAAAAGTTGCCACGTAGCTGTAGATGAGCCCAATCGGAACTTCTTACAAAGTATACTTCAGCTGATCAGTGGAATAGAGGGTAAGCTGTAGTAAAAATTTGATATACTAAAAAAAATATTAAAAAAAATAACACTAATAGCAATTTAGGAATCAGCATGCCAATTTTAATTTTAATCAGCATAAAAATCGAACTCAACTATATTTTTTATTATTATTGTTGCCCAGTGTAATCAGTAGCTCCAAATTTCCCAAATGTCATCACTCAGTAGATATATTGCCCCATGCCATTTTGCCTGGGCCTCCTTGTCATGACTATGCACAGGAGTGCCATTTGCACCAGCCTTTCATATGGCAATTCATCTCCAGTTGGATACATCATATTGTGTGTGCTAAAGTAATCTGTTTTGTACTCATTCCTAAATATGCTAAATTAACTGTGCTGCAATTGTTCACACTTGGCAGATGCAATGTTAGGATATCAGCTTCCAAATCTTTTTTGCATGAACAATCAAGTTTTCGCCTGTTCTTACACATGGAAACCTTTAATATATCAAACCTCAAGGGATGCTAGGTTCAGAGCGAACAGAAAATATCGCATCACCCCTTATGTCTCGCGAGTGTTTGATCACAGGGAGAAGAGGAGCAGCTCCTCCTTTTCTACCAACAGGGGGGAAAAAGAACATGTTTGAAGATCACTAGTCAATCTGGTGGCTATGCCACTTTGGCTGATAAATGCTATCTTGGTTAACAATTCAACAGCTGTAGAAAAAAAGTAATCAAACTCACTAGATACGGCAACTTCCTCCCTTCCCATTCTCCAAGCTTTTTCCTTTTTAGCTCACAACTGTGTTGTATAGGTCCGTCCCCAGACCACAATGAATACATTGTACATTTAACCACAGTCTGTGTATGTAGATGTGCGCTTTGTGTGTGACGTATTAAGTTAGTATATTCTCGATGCTGATTGGCTATTGTGAAGCGACGCGGCAAAAAGTTCACATTTTCAAACAGTAGCACCCTCACCCCCATTGTGGCATCCATGCCCCTCTTTATGCATACCCATTAGCCCGCCTATCCGTGTGAATTTTCTTGACGTTATAGGGCGCTTGGGCTGACCGCAACACGAGAAATGGGATGGGAGTGAGGGAAGGTAGCTTTTCAGGAGCTATGCATTATTCATTGTAATAAAGCACACATCTCATTGATTTAATGGAAATATGATTCTTATCTTTAGATCGCGCAAGACAGGGACAGTATTTCTCACCAGATGTCATTGGATAATACTGTGAGCGACAGCAAATGTCAGTCTCCTGGGAGATCTGCCTGAGTACAGAATACTTCAGTTAATTTCCATAGCAATTAATTTTTTCTTTCTTTTTTTTCTTCTTTTTCTCCTACTGTAAAAATTGCCTCATCTCTTTAGATTGAAGCACAGTTCAAGAATAGTTACTCAAATGAATACATCTTTATATATTTGGGACATTTATAATTTGAAATACTCTCAAACCTGATGAATAATGTGTAAATCATTATATGAGGGAGGAGAATGGAAACAAAGTTGTAATAAGGATCAAACAGTTTGTCAATGTTGGGGAATATGAATGTGTTTTAAGTGGTTTATTTCAGCATGAAGGAGTGTAGCATGAAGAATTATATTCTGGGTAAGCAGGAGGTGTGTTTCTTCTTTGTCAATACTGACAGATCCAGTTAGACGTTTGGCTCTGGGGGGGCTTAGCTAGTCTGAAATGCACTAAAGTGAGGAACGCCAGGGGGCAACTCTCAAATGTCTGTCTATTTATTGCAGAAGGAATATCAACACACACACTCATACGAGGTTCGCTCTCGCTTTAAACATTTTAAAGCACTCACAAAAAGTGCACAGGCTTCACGATTCTCACACTCACGTCAACCTCCTGAGGTGAATCAGACCAGCATTTCAACATTGGTCGAGTGATTTTTTTAACCCCTTGAGGCCTGAAGTGGAGTAATACCTCAGTTCTCTTCCGCTCTAATTCCAATACCTGATTTAGCACTGGTACCCAGCATGCCTTAGGGCACTAATTGAAATAGCATTGGGCGTCTTTTGATTCTTTTGGGTTCATCCTCAGGTGGGTGTAATTGTCTGGTCCGCTTGTGAGAGTGGTGTAAAGGATGAAGTTGTAGTCTGGGAGTAAATGACACTGGGGGATTGAATGTAAGACTCAGAATACATCAGGCAAGTGGTTAGATTTGGAGACATGAACTGTGCTCTAAATAGATGGATCTGAAAATCTATAGGTTTGAGAGAAACAGAAGAGAAGAGAGTAAGTACCAAGTCAAATATTCAAGCTCAAAAAGAGCTTCAACTCCAAGTTGTGAGAGGATGTGTAAAAACGTTTTATCTGACACAAGCTGCATCACGAAAAGCCAAACTTAACAACATGATTGGCAGCTATAGCAGCCATTTTTCTGGGTCGGGTCACTGAGGCAGCAGCTTTAGGAGAGAAGCCCAGGCCTCCCTCTCCCCAGGCACTTTTTAGCCGCCCCTGAGCCAAAATAGATGAACTTGATGGGTGCAAAATGTCTTATCCTTTATTGTTGGCACCATGAAGCTAAACAAACAATCAATAAACTAATAAACAAACTAGAAAATATACAAGAAAATACATTGAATATAAAACAATCCACAGTAAATTTAAGCCAGCCACGGCATAAAAAACAGTGCTGGTGGTAAAGTGTTACAAACAGTCATTTTCATATGACTGTCAGTATCTTGGGGTGGCAAGGCTTAGTGGTAGAGTGGTTGTCTCCAAACCGTGAGTTGTGGGTTCAATCCTCACCCCTGGTGACCATTTGGAAGTGCCCTTGAGCAAGGCACTGAACCCCGATTTGCTCCCAGTGGACTTGGTAGCGCCTTGCATGGCAGTAGTCGACCACTGGTGTATGAGTGTGTGTGTGTGTGTGAATGGGTGAATGTGAGGCTTAATTGTAAAGCCATATGGTGTAGATAAAACACTATATATATATATATATATATATATATATATATATATATATATATATATATAAAGCAGTCAATTTACCATTTTACATGGCTGCAAAGTTATCTTTTTTTAGGCCAATCACTGTCATGGTCTCATTAAATAAAATATCAAACATATTCAAAATACAGGCAGGAACAAACCTAAGTAAAAAAACTGCATTTAGAATTGTGAAGAAGAGTCATCGTGCTTTTTAGATATGATTTCAATGTATGTGCCATCAATTACAGTAGGCAAAATTATGATCACTCTGATTGGCTGTTAAGTAGCAAAATGCAAATCACTCAGCCTCTGAGCGGAAGACCTCCACAAGTCGATGACGTCACGTTATGGCAAGTCCAATCGGACAAACTACAGTACATCCCATTAAATAAAATCCTGATGTGCATAATTCGTTAAATTCACCTGGAACCTTTGACTCTATGTAGTTATGTATTCTGTCGGGGGCAGCATGGCTCAGTGGTGGGTTGGTGGTCTCCCAACCCAGAGATTATGAGACGAAGTTGCACCTGATGCTGTCCATCACAAGGTGAATGTGAAGCCAGTGTGAAGCGCTTTAAGTGCCTTAATATGTTGAAAAGCACTATACAAATGAAAGCCCCATTTACCCCGTATGACCTCACACATATCTCGTGCATTGTGACTGGACAGGTCGAACTCTATGCTCATCTTAAGGTACATCTTGTCTTACCCTTCTCAGCACAGACAGCCCTGTATGTACAGAGCTCTGGCTGACCTGAAGGCAATGTTTCGGGCTCTAAGGAGTGTGCGAACCCAACAGAGTCTAAAATTTGGGGGAAACCCAAATATTTTTGTCCACAGTCACATTCCCCATACTAAACTTGACAGCCCAGTTCGGATTCCAGCTTCTGGTGTTCAGATTGCGGTGGGGTATGGCTTTGTAAACATGGTCCAAGTTTTCTCCTCGACACTTGACATGTTGATAGAAATTATGGAGTACCGTTTCAAGTTTGACTTAAAATCTTCTGCGACTATGTAGACACCGTCAGGGTGGGCCCCACTGTTGTACATTTATGATGTTCAGCAGGAGAGAGAGCACTTTGTTTACATTAGCATCAGCTGGAATATAATAAACATAACCATCACTACTGTTAGCCCTCTCAGTAGAAAAAAATGACTTGTTATGTGTTCATTGCATCCATCTTTCCTGTTTTCTTTATTCTGAATGTGATCATTTTCCAGGGTAATATGAGGAAGAAGCATCAAGTGCATGTGACCTGTTTGTTGTAAAACCATGACGTGCCGAATGATGCTTTCCACTTCAAGTTTGTTGAAAGTGGTAATGCACATTATGACATAAGAGCCAATTGTCACACACAGCAAGTTTCGCTGCAGGGTCATCTGTTCAATCTGGACCCTTTTTTTCCCCCCCTACTGTGAATGAGTGCATTATAGGGTGTGAGAAATTGATAATTTATATGCTAAGGGTATACAGACGCTCCCCTACTTACGAACATTTGAGTTATGAACAACGGTACATACGAACATTTCTGCGCGTACAGTATGTCGAAAAATGTTCGGAAAGAAATGCTGTAAGTTAGATTTTGTATTGCGCGTAGTGCTTCTTTCCGCCGCTAATACCGACGATTGGCGCTGTGAGAGCTCATTGGAGGCTCAGCAACGTGGCGAGGAGGAGGAGGAAGAAACGGCGGTCCCCATGAAGCAGGAAATAACTTTTGAAGCCGATTCCAGCGACGACGAAGAATCCCTCATGATATAAAATCCTCCTCTTCCTCCTCCTCCATCATCTCCTTAAGCATCGAATACATCTTCCAAAAGTAAGTTAAACTTCATTTTATTTATCTTATTACGTACATGTACATACTGTGTGTGTCTTTCGCTCTCTCTCTCTAACATACGTAGTACAGTACAGTACTGTACGTATTCTCTCCATTTTATTAAAAGTTTTTTTCAGTACAAACCAATGCAGGTTACTTGTACAAGCCTTAAACATACTTATATAAACCTTCAATATACTTATATAGGCTTTAAACATAAATTATAATACAAAATATAGCACTGAAGCAACTTACGAACAAATTCACCTTACGAACGATCGTCCGAAACGTAACTCGTTCGTAAGGTGGGGAGCGTCTGTATACAGTAATTGTAAATGTTGGTCATTTGGATGCTGAATGAATATGTGTAATCATATTACTGAATGATGATTGAACTGCCAGTTACCTTTTGTACTTTTGGTGACCTGAGACAGAAGTTTAGACAGAAAAACATGAAGGTCGTGTAATAATGAAAGTACTGTCTTGTACAAAATGCTGAGACGTGGCCAACAACGGCAATTGAAAGACACTGAAGAATAGGGGCGTGCAGTGACCATCGGAGGGGCAGGTGCTCAAAGTAAAAAAGGGGCACATGATTATGTGCCTGGCCTACACTGTCCTCTCACTTGGGCGTTCGAACTTTGAACCCATGGCATTGAGCCGCTGTGCGTGGGGCGGGGAGCTTAGGGGGGATGAAAAATGGATAGAGGTTGTGTGTATGTATGTGCATGCGTGCATGTGAAAAAAAAATCCAATGTAAAATTGTTAATTGAAATAATGGCTAAACAATAAATGACGTATGACCTAACTGTTATTTTTCTGCAATGCCAATGCAGTCACCCACAAAAAAACTGTTTTAACATTTGTTCATGAATAATCAATTATGACCAATACATTTACATAAATGAAAATGACTATGTAAAATGTACATGAAAATTATGATTTTACTATAGTTCATGTAGCGTAAAATGTCTTATTTTACATTTAGCTTGATTCAGGTAAGAGCAGTTTACTATTTGTCTGTGTAGATTGTCAATCTTTAGTTATTGCAACTGTACTCAACAATTAACTGCCAAATCTTGAGAAAACGCTGTGATTATATTTTATTGGATTCTTTATTGTCCCGCTTATTTCTGAAAACACTGCTACCTGTTTCTTAGGACCTCACTCTGGCCGGAAACCCCACAAACGTTAAAAAAACAAACAAAAAATGAGCTGTTGGTTTTAATAAAAACAAAGATCATGTAGAAATTTCCACACATTCTTTAAAGTACATTTCAATTCAGCTCTTATTAAGTACATGCCACAAGACTTAATTAGCCTAAGAGAAAAAAGTTACAAACATCTACTGAAAGTGTTCCTTCTATTTTTCACATTGAGCAGACGTCTTTTTTTTTTTTTTACAGACTCGTTCTGCTTGCAATAGTAACGCCAGAGCTGCGCACTCCTAGTACAAGAAAACATTTAACTATAGTGTTTACATGATTAGCAGATAGCATCAATTCTATGTCCGCCTTGTAAGATCCATCTGCCTTGTTGAGTTGGAGATCTGACTTCAGGAAGAGGGTTGATTAAAATTCTGACTTAGAGATACAAATTCCGACATTTTCTGTGTACCTTAAACGCATCAGTAGCTGAAGCAGATGGAGAAGAGGAACATTTGTTTTACCGGAGATTTTTGCCATGGCGAAAGTGGATGGGAAGGATCGTGGTCTTTATTAAACTGAGGGGAACGTGTCCCCTGCGTCCTCAGTGCACTCTATGACCTTGGCTTTTGTTTACTGTGAGTGAGACGGAGTAACCAACTTACCGACCGCAGGCGCAGCAGCTTCGAATGTCTTCAAATAAGAGCGCGTCTCGTAGTATGACGTCATCTTTGAGGATCTTGTGCCCAAAGATATGGTAATAATAATTAAATTTATTCATTTTTGTTTTGAAAGGCAACAAAAAGACCCACACAAAAAAACAAAAAATGACAAAGGAGCACTTTTGGCATCAAGGTCCAATCATGAAAATTTTGCCTGAAAGGTAGAAGGTTTAATGACCCTACAAGGTCAAAGTTAAATTGAACTGCTTGCAACTAAGCAAGATATACAACAAGCTGGTTTGTTTGATTGGCTGTGAAAATTGCTCCATTGCCCGCAGTTAGCCTCAGGGCTCATCTTTTTAAAAATACATAATTTTCAGCATCATTCATCATCACACTACCTGCAAAATCACTTAGTCGGTGTAAAACCTGGGGCTATTTACATTAATTCCTGGTTTCCAGACAATGCGTTAGATTGTATTTGTGTTTTCTTTCCAGCTCACACATTTAAGGAAATGATACGACAATACTACTGTTGGAATGTTCCACAGGCACACTGAAAATGGATATATTTACGGACAGCTCTCCACTTGACATTTCTGAATTTTAGATGAATGCTTATATATCTATAATGTATGTAGCTCACCATAGTGCTGCATTAATTGAACAAGTTGTTGTGCGGTGTGGTGGAGTGGAGGCAAAGACAGATGGACACGAATGCTGAGAAAAAGGCAAGGCCGGAGTGGAAGCAAAATTCTAAATAGTTATTCATAAAAAGACAAACAATTGTGCTGCAAAGAGCCAGGATCATTCAAAGTCCAAACCAAAAACTAGCGGTTAGTTATATCATGCTATGGTTTAGGAGCAACATGTCGAGAATCTCTTACGAATTGAGATCAGGAAGTGGTTCCAGGGGTGGTGTGACTTATAAATTTATATGAAACCTTTTTGAAGGTGCAAAGGGTACACAGACATTCTGAATATAAGGGTTTTCTCCGAAACAAGGCACACAGCTGCAGAAAGGAAGGCTTGTCAAAGGAATGTACAGACTGCACAGCCGATTGTGGGCAAAAGCCATCTCACAACCACAGACATCTTCACCCGCATATACAGAAAGAGGGTACTATGCATCATCAATGACCCAACCCACCGCACGCACACCCTCTCTCATCCTCTCCCCTCAGGCAGGTGGCTACGAAGCATCTGGAGCAGGACCACCAAGCTGAGGAACAGTTTCTTTCCGGAAACCGTTAGACTGTTAAAACTTGAACAGTGTTCCGTAGCTCCACCATCAGCCCCTCATCCCCTATGCCTAATCATCCCTGCACATTGAACACTACTTTTATTCAAGTACAAAGTCCTAGTAAAAATAATGTGCAATTCACGCCTCTATTTTTCTCTATTTCTGCTTCGTTCACACCTTGCTGTATTCACATTGTTGCACACAAACGGTAAATTAGTATTTCCGTTCTCTTTTTTTAATCATATTTCTTTTTTTCTTTTTCTTAAAAAAAAATGCTTTACATGTACCAAAGTTACATAACTACTACCGTAAGGTTACAAATAAGTATGTTATTTATTATAATTTATTTATATTATAATATTGACTATAAATCTAAGCTCACTACAAACACGAGAAAAAGCGTGACTATGAAGGTTCCCCTAACGCAGATACAAGGCAGTCTCCAGCACTTGCACGGCGGATCTTGCACTTTTCCTGTATAAACGTACTATAGTATGCACGCACTAATCTCATCTCTCTGAGCCCAGCAAGTCAATTTGCTTCCGCAATGTCAAGCACAGCGTGCCTTCCAGACTGTCTTGATTTTAACGCAAATGAGGGATTTCACTGCGAATGGCCGGGGGTGGGCTACATTTGATCCCATAATGGCGCAAAATGGCGTGAACGCCCCTTTCTAACTGTTTACGAAAAAAACAAAAGAAAGAAAAGTCCACCAATGCGCACAGATAGACTGTGCTTGCGCTGGGAATGAAGACAGGGCCCAATGTGTTGAATGTTGTCCACTTGGCATCCATTGCAGCCTGGTCATCCTGAAAGGAGTATTCCCGACTTCTCGAGGTTTCTTTTGGGCGGGGGTGGATCAGGTGATGTCGCTAATATTTGTCAATTGTGGGGTTTGTGAAGCCTCTTCAGACTCTTCTGTAACGAAGGGCTATACAAATAAATTTTAAGTCTGCCACCTATTTCATTTTTTTTTTTATTTAAATAAATAATAAAATGTATTTATTTATTTTTATTCTTAAAAAAAAGATGAAAGGAAACTGAAAGAAGTTACAACATCTTAAAACACCTAACACCTAATTAACACAAAATGAATGAGAGCTATGGTCAAGGTACACATACAAACATAACAGTTTTAAAAAATAAATCCAGTATCATAATTAATTGCTACATATCAATATCATATGTATCAATTGTGCTTTTATATATTTCTTAAAAATAGAAATGGATGGAGATGTTTTGATTTTACGGTCAAGCTTGTGCCACAAAGTAGCCCTAAGAATTTAAATACAGATGTTAAAGTGTTATTAACGGTACGCTACATCTTTCTTGTTTTGTTTTATACTTTGGTTTAGAAAAAAATAAATACATTCTAGAGCCCTGCAATTGAATGGCAACCAGTCTAGGGTATAATTGATCTCTTTCTCAAAGTCTACTGGGATAGGATGTAGATCCGAAAATCCTAATGAGGGCAAGTGTTATAGAAAATCAATGGATGGGAATACACTAAAGCAAATCATGTTTAAAAAAAAAAAAGTCTCAAAACCAGAATGAAATGTTTGGATGTGCATCAGATGTTAATGAGATACAATTTATGTGCTATTATGCAAATATCAAGTTCTTCTCTGCAGATACAAAGTCTCTGGAAAATATATTATACAACTAGCAAAACACATTTTACAGAAAATATGTACACACCAACACACACTTCTTTAAGTTGTGAAAGCCTGCATCCAAGTTTAGCTGTCTTGCTGTCCTTTAATTCTCTCACTATAACAATGCAGGTGAAGTGATGGAGGGTCTCAAGAGATATGCTGTAAGAACAAGGACAACTGCAGCATCATCATTTTGTAAGGGCTCATCCAAATGAGCAGCCAGGTGTAATTTGGCATGGCTCCTCAACTGTCTGATAAATGGATATACTGTATACTGTTTTATATGCCTGAATTATCCCGTGGCAACCTTCCTCCATCAAATGCAACAGATGTTGCATGCACACTCACATCACGATAACAATATATATATATATATATATTTATATTTTATTTTTTATTTTTTTTTAAGCCTTGCATGGCACATAGAGTTGAGCACAGATAAACTCATAATGGATCTGGTGCCGCAAGATAAGAACCTTTGGAATCTCAGGCTACTTTAAGGTAATACTGGAATTGATGTACTGCACTTGTAAGCCTCTACTCGCATATCATTGATAAAATATGCTGTGTATATAAATTTCACAGACTATCCTAGGATTAGAAAACTGATATGAGCCATGATGTCTCTCAAATGGACTGATGCAAGCTAGTTGATCACATGCAACTACCGGTACATTGCATTTGATTTTTTGCAATCCTATGTGTGTTTTTAATTCTTTCCCAAACAGCCCTTTGTAAAAGGTACCCAGCTTGTTCTTGACAACATTTTTGTGCTGTTTTTAACCAATCTATCATACTGAATGATAAATGTTTATCAGTCTTTGTCAGAGGTGGTCGGCTCCTTTAAGACTTACACTCAGCACCCCACACCCTGTTGACAAATGTATTTGGGTTGGGAGAAAGTTTGTTCAGCACCAATTCCTCCTGTTCATAAATGTATTCTGCTTGGAAAGAATGTACATACAATTATGGCTTGGTCAAAATGCTGAGTGGCTAGTAATTATGGGAAAACAGTAGCCACAATGCCTGCTGACCAAAACAGCTAGTCAAACTGTTTACCTTCCATTACAACTTTCTACTCCAGACATTTCACAATCATTATTTATCTAACAACACGACAAAAGCCTAAAAACTTGAAGAAAAAAAATGAAATAAAATACATTGTGCTCACCAGTAATGCTTAATCTTTATAGAAAGTGCCATCTTCTTTTGCTAGCAATGTTGCTATGGGCAGCTGCAGCTACGCAGTTGTAGACATTGCGGAAGGGGCATGCCAAATATCACTACCGGAGGCGTATTGAGGCCAAGTTTGAAAACACCACACACCGAGACAAGTCTGGGAGGGCATCAGGGCCATCACAGACTACAAGAGGAAACCACCATCACCCTCAGCTTACAGTCCCACTCTGGCTGAGGACCTAAACCTCTTCTATGACCGCTTTGACAGGGACTTCACCGACCCTGTCCTGTCCCCCCTCCCATCGACCGACCCCGCTCCAGTCCTGAGAATGCATGAGGTGAGATGTGCCTTCCGCAGCATTAACACCATGAAGGCGGCTGGTCCAGATGGACCTCTGGGCCGGGTGCTGAAAGACTGTGCTGCGGAACCGGCAGACGTCTTCACCTCTATCTACAACACCTCGCTGTCCTGCTCGCTGGTCCCTGCCTGCTTTAAAGCAGCTACAATTGTTCCTCGTACAAATCAGTCCAATGTCACATGTCTGAATGACTACAGACTCTCACCTCCATCCCTGCCAAAAAATAATATAAAATCCTTCAACCAGGTTGAAACAACCTAGCCAGCACAAGTGTTGTCCAACTTGTCCTCACAATGTTGTTTTAAAAGTCCACCTTAAAAATAAATTTTCAATCATGTCTGACAGTCTTCCTTTCTCGGCTCCACATAATGAATCCCACTCGAGTAGCTCTTAACCAATTTGAGGACAGCTGACATCACCCAAAGCCTTCTAACTGGCACTTTTTATTAAAGTTGTTCAGATTTGTAAAAAACAAAACAAAATAAAAAACCAAAAAATACATTTAGTGCTCTATTTTTGTAGACAGGTATATGTTTTCGGCGTAAAAATATGCGCATCTCCATTTTGGTGCCGGAGCAAGTCTCGTCTACTGTGTTTGGGATCTTGTTGCGCTTGGCTGTGCTTTGTGGTGGGCACAACTGCCGCACCCCCCAGTGCAACTGACAGTTTGGTAACAGGAAGTAGACTGCACTCAGCATGAAAACAGGCGCATTTCCATTTTCATGGCAGGGAAAGTCTAGTCTACCGTGTTTGTGAATTTGGTAGATGCGCTTCACCTCCTTGTGTGTTCCGGCGCACAAAGCTGCTGCACTCCCTGGCGCATTTCCAATTTAGTGGCAAAAAAAATTAATAAATAAAAATACGATTTTAGACTTTGTGAAACCAGATCTAACCAGTGGTAAAGATGGTGCAACGGGATTTTGTATGTCATTCATAAAAATGACAACAGCATGGGACAATCCCTCTGAATCATTGTAGAAATCGAATCCATTGCTCTGAAAATGCATGAAAATAGGGCAATACAGGTCAATGCTTTTCATGTTTCAGTCAGTAGAAAAGGCTTTGAAGGCCATCATTGGATGCCACATGTCTTTGTATGTCAACATATGTGCAGTAATTATTATTATTATTATTATTATTATGAACATTTCAAACACAAAGCAATTCAAACACCAATTACATATTGCAGACTTCTTAGTTCACTAGGCATCATTCTAATTTGTGTAACACCACCATTCAAATAAGATGTTTTAGCTTATCTGAATTCTAGTTTGCAAGTTCATTCACTTGCATGTAAAGACTCCGCATCTGCAAACTGTTTATTGACAACTTCCAAAGGGTTCCTGAATTCCTAAGTAGTAATACCGCTTATCAACTCATTAACTTGCCCGGGGGATTGCAGGCCACAGGCATGTAATGTTACTTTTGGCCTTGTGCTGTACAAATGGGTTGCATTTATACAGCGTCTTTCTACCTTCAGGGCAGTAAAAGCACTTTTACATTAATGCATCTTTGACACGGTGATGTATTGTTTGCTGTCATCAATCAAGAAAAGATAAATGCTCTTCTTGTGTGTCACAAATGAACCTCACCCACCTCGCTTTGTAATTTTTTTTTGTCACAGGTGTACAAAAAGCACAAAAAAACAGAGTTAATAAAAACAATACAAACAAGATTAAGTTATTAAGAACAGTGAAACTACAGTTGTATTGCTTCAAAATAGATTCCACATTTTTTTTTGCGTTACGCTCTCACATGACATCATGCATAAAAGCAGTTCGAGTTGAAAAGATTTGTGTAACTAGAGGAATGTTTTTATAGAAAATGTTGGTTGAATTCTTAATATATATGACCTCAATTTGGTTCAGTTCAAGAATTTAAATTAGTTTTGTGCTATCATATTTTATTACATTGTAGCAATACTTTCAAAAATATTTTGTTTAAGAACATTTTGTTTAGGAACATTGGAAAAAGTATTCAGATTTCCAAATACCTCGAAATACTTATTGTGAGGGATATTTGTATGGACAAGTAAACATTTACACCAATATCACTGAGATCAATTTCAAGAAACAGAAGCGTAATATGGATAAGTGCCACCTTCTAATTATACCAATTTATCATTGAAATTTGCATGAGAAAAGATATGCAGAAAATGATAATGTGGGGTGTTACTAAACCCAGGATAACTGTCTGATGATGAAAAAAAAACAGTCAGCCCTTAATATTTTCATTATGACAAGTATTTATAGTTCCATCATCATAAAGTGGATGTCATTTACTCATCTAAGCTCAATGTCATGCTACTGGAAAACACATCAAAACTCTCTCTCTCTCTCGCTCACTCTCTCTCTCTCTCTCTCTCTCTCTCTCTCTCTCTCTCTCTCTCTCTCTCTCATACAATTGGCACATGGGCACTTGAAAGTGGCATTGTCTACTGGACATATACCATTAACATGTACAGTACACATACCACCTACTTTAACGTATTACAGACCTAGCATATCCTCTGTTAGAAACTATAATGGAAATGCACTCTTTTACATGTGCAATATGCCCAACCAGCCTGCCAAAAATGGTTCAGGTAATGTTTAAGGAAGACACGAGCTGGTCATACCTCACAATTCATTTGAACAGCTCACTTGTGTTCTTCCTAAGAATATTGCTGTACACTAACATTTTGCTTCTAATCCTGTCAAGTAGATTACACTCACCCTTCACCTAACTTTTGGACAAGTCGTCAGACTTGCCAATACAACACCACACAAACCCACAGAATTTGCAAACTGCTAGCAAGGATGTTATTGTCACTAACTTCAAAACAAGATGCCGTGGTGCCTGTACTTAGAAGGCCCACTTTTAACCATTCATTATATGGTACATTGTGCAAAACATTAGTATCTCAAATCATCTTTCCAAATTCAAATAAATGGAAATGCCATTAATCCGTTCCAACCCCACATTGTGCTCCTTTTGGTGTGCGAGCCTTGGCAGTCAGGGACAGTACAATACAGACATTGAGGCACACATAAAGAAGACTTTCACAACTGACTCATTTAGGTGAAATTTTTTTGCAAAGGATAAAGAATATATGCCTTCGGGTAATATACTGTAGATCAATGTAGATTGCTCCACTGTTTATGTTCAAATGTCCATCACTGAAAGTTTACTATGTGCCCAATTGAGTGTATTTGTATATTTGTCCCTGCGATTGACTGTTAAACAGTTCAGGCTGCCCATTATTTCTTGCCCAAACTCAGCTGGGATAGACTCCAGCTCACATGTGACTCTAATAAGGACGGGGGGTATAGAAAATAGATAGATGAATGGTCAGATAGACTACATGTTTTTTTTTTTAATTTAGAAAAAGTTATGACTCTCATACATGTTTGTACAGGGGCGTTTGGAAGTGCATGTTCACAGTCGTTTATGGATCAATTTGTGGCCCTTGTGACCAACAAATTTGCTTGTCCCTCATCTAGCATGGTTAAAAAATCACACAGTGCATTATACTGTTGTCATACAGTTAGGGAACCTTATGACATTTCTTGTACAGCAAAATAAGCAGCAGTGCACCGGTGCAAATGCATTAAGTGATGCACACTCTAAGGAAATACAAAACAGAAAACGAAAGATGAATGTTTACATGTAATGACTTCTCAGCTTTCACTAAGAATTCCAATTGATGTTCAGAGAGCATAAGAGATGCAAGCTTTAAGGAGAAAAATGATTAGCATTTCACATGAACATTTTAATTCATGTTAAAATTGAAAACCTAAACAATTCAATCTTTTTTCAATAAATGAACATTTTAGGATAAACTGTAAATAAAAGTTCAGACTTACAAAAAAATAATTTGCCATTGTAATATATTTTATCTTTTGTTGCATTCCATACTTTTCCATACTCTAGTTTGAAGTGAGTCTCAACCTGTTTTAACTCATCACTGGATGTTATTTTAGAACTAGAGTAAGATCAAAACATTCAATTATATCTTTTCGCATCATGCTTGAGTAAAGTAGCAGTCACCTGAATGCCCAGCTCCTGAAAACAGCTTTTCATGCCCTCCACTGATGTGGATCTGCATACATTCATTTGCTTAGTTTACTACACGTTTTATTTTTCATGAATAACATCATTTGTTCTGTCCCCTCCACCACACACTGCATTACCGGCTAATTACCTGGAATGTGTTGTTCAACCCCGTCTCGTTGGGTTTGATCACAAGCCAATTGTATCCCAGTCAATATTTGTATTCCCCCCCTTGTCTGTTTGATTTGACTGCCAATCCTTGTCAATCCCACCAATGCTGCTCCTTTTCTGGACCCGGCCACAGCTCACTGCCCCGCAATCTACTTTCCAGATTTACTGTGTAACAGCTTCGAATGACAAAGAGAGTCCCTGGATCCCCACGGGGAGCGTTCAATGCCAATGCATTCAAGGTTATTCTGAAGAATAAAGCAGGGATTTGTTGGAACAATGGTTTTATTGAATGAGTCTAAACCCATGCACAAGGGAGTATTTGGGGCCCAAGGCAAAGACAGTCATGGGGCCCTCCTTAATAATACCTCCTCTTTAATACCAACATCTTCAACAACAACAAAAGTTTGAATTTGAGGGGGAAAAAAACTCAAATTTCTCAAGTTAGTCTCTAAAATCCTTGTTGAGGAATATTATCAAGCAAATGAATCATTTCAATTTTAACACAGTTTACACATCATGTTAAAAGTGTCACTTTCAACTTCACAACAACGCACGATCGGGGTAGAAGACGGTCTCCAAGTGCCCATTCCACAGCGTACAACTTTACATAATCTGCAAATGGAGATCTTTTTGCAGTTCCTTTTTGAATGCACATTAACAATTTCATGGATGAGACCACACACCTCTTAAAGTGGATGAGTGTAGCCACTTTCATTGGATAGCAAACAATTCAACTGTGTTCCCTCGCACAATGTTGTACAACTACACGAACACACCTTTATAGCTGTGATTGGGGTAGCAAAGTTCGAGTAACCTCCGTTCACAACAAATGTATTTTTGGAGGCATTTAAATTGGCTCACTACAGGTCGTGTGCTTCGCACGCCACTGCCGCTTGCAGCCCTCAAATTTGACATTATGAACCACTGTGCCAATTGTTAGAGAAATACAGCACTTGTGGATAGGTCACCCTTGTTTGTCTTTGATTTCCCAACCCATCATGCAAATTATATTAAGACGCTAAATCATAGCTGCATGGCATGACTCAATGAGAGATAAAATTGCAGGATGGGACTGTGGGACACAACTTTATTACGATTTGGGTTGGATCTAAGTACCACCACAAGAGTGTGACAAGGGATTATTGCCCAAATTACGGCTTTCATAGTCAGCAATAACAAGTTTATGACAAAGAAAATAAGTAGAAAGGTTACTAAAGAAAACCAAAACAGATCAAAGCATTAGTTAACAGAAACACCACTTCTGCTTTGGCCATCAATGCAACTACCAGTACTTCATGGCTCAATGTCAACTGCTGTTGGGGTTCCACTGAAATAATCTGCAACACTGGATTCCATTAGGACATGCTGTCGTACTGCGGTGTGTATCTGCTTACTTGACAGTAACGTCAGCTTATCTTTTTCTTTTCTTTTTTTTTTAATGTCTGCATGTTATTTTTTTATTGTTGAAACTTCACTATTCAGGTGGAGTATAAAATAATCCCCCAAAAAAGCTAAATAAATAAACAATATACATGCATTACATGAGTTAAGTCTGCCACACACTGGAGCACTTCTTCTGGGCAAAAATTCATTCAAGATCATTTGCTCAGCATATAGCACGCTGTATGTGCATTACTTTTGGTGCATTTTCTGCCTCACGAGGCCTTGAGACGAATATCTGGCATGTTTGATATTTCTTGCACTATGAAGTGTTGTGAGGTAGGTGAGTATGATTTCAAGATGAGGGTCGCCAAAATTAATGGTCACATATCACAAATAAATTTAAAATGTAAAGGTCCGATGCCACAATTATATTTTTTATGTCCTTTTATTGGGTTTGCAAAATAATTTGGCTTTGAAAAGGCTCTTTTTGAAGATATTGTCATTGATCAGATTTGCTTGTGATTTCAATATTAACAAATATGGATTAATATGATTTTGAATTTATATACAGTATATAAAAAATCATTATGTAAATAAGCTTTGCTCCAATTGGATTGCGGTTCCCCTTAGTTTGAAATGAAAAACAGAGCTTTCCTCTGATTGGTCGCTGATGATCTGTTGCCGCCTTTTGTGGCCACTTTGTCTCTACAGTGTGTTGGCTCTGTTGAAATTTAGGCTGTTGGCAGATTTGTGGCCGGCCATGGTACACTCTCATGTGTTAATAGCATCTTAACAGCCCAGTCATGTTGGAGCAAAACTTTCCCCGTTTTTCTTTTCTTTTTCTTTATTTTTTCTTTATTTTGGAAGAGCACCTCCATGGTGACACACATAGCGACCTCACAGTGGCTCAGCGAACTCTCTGAAATGGACTGACCAATCCGAAGCCATGGTCCATGGCTGATTTTTAGTTTTTTAACGTTCTTGTCAACTTCCACCTACACTGTGACGCCGCGCAACTTCACTGCCACGACCGAGCAATGCGTATGTGTTAGCTGTGTTGCCTAAAACACGGAAATATATTTGTAGCGCCTGTGAAAGCTTTCATTGACACAGCCATTCTCCACAAAATGTGACCAAGCACAGTTTTGTTTCTGAAATGCTTAGGAGTTTCTTCAGAACAAACTGAAGAGAATAGGGGTATTACCAATTTTTCAAACAAAATAAGTTCCAATCTAATCAGAAGGGTATCAAAGTGGTAGCTACAAATGTGGTTTAGATGTAGTGAAAATGAGAACTGTAAGTAAACAATAGTGACCCCACTGACTCATAGTAGTATCGACTGTAAAACATAACAGCAAATTTATCCGAACCGTAAAGTTCCTCAGAAAAAGAGACGGGAAACAGGCTGTTTTTACTGTTTAATTGTCTTGTGTTAAATTTGTAAGCATTAATGCAACATGCTGCTAAGGCATACATTATCTTTTACTTGATCTGATTGTTCCATATTAGAGGTGAAAGAACATTCTTGCACACCTTGCCAGTTCTTGCTACATGCCAAATGACTCTTCTGTAGAGGGGAAAAAAATCACAACTGTTCTCGCTGAATTTAAATGTGAACTGAAGCTAATATTAGTTTAATACTGTATTCCCAGCAGTCACAGCTTTTTAATTATTCAGAAATATCTCCACCTGACATTTCTCACACCAGCCAAACTCACAAACCAGGCCATCTCTTTGTCTGAAATTGCCATTAAACAAGAGCACCTCCCACCTGTCTCCATAGGGACTGAGTACTCTTACTATTCACTTTTTGTCATGTCTTTCTATGTCTTAATCCCTCATGCTGTAAATGATAATGCCAATTATCAACAACGAGGCATCGGTCATCACTGACTACGTTTACATGCAGGCAATATTCGGGTTATGGTCAGAATTCGGGTTTCTGGAACAATTGGAATAACACGTTTACATGCGCAAGTTGACAGAGTTACCCCCGTATACATGGCGTTTGGAATAGCGCAATGTAAAGGAGGCGAAGCACGGACGACGTCATGGCAGAAATATATGTAATTTCCGCTTCTAACTTTAAACGGTCAATAAAATACATTATATTCATGGCACTCACCACGCTAAATAAAATAGTCGGTTTCCTACTCGCTCCAGAAGTGCGGTTCTTGTTGGTACACGCCAGAAGCACAGAATTGTACTCATTTGAATAAAGCGGAACTATGTGTGTATCATCTAATGTTCCTACACGGACGTGTATTGTTGAACACCACAAGCTAGAGATAAACATTGTTTAAGCATTACGAGTGATGTCGCATCTGTCTCACATAAATAGTTAAAGTGTCACAAACTGTGGCATTTTCGCCATACAGGCACAATATAACTTGAAAACGCCGCAGAGAAATCAACGTATTTAAGCGAGGCCCGTGTAGGACGGCACTGCACATTAAAGTCGTTATTACAAAGGCCAAGATTCCTTGCGGATAAAAAATTGAGAAAAAGAGGAAAAGGAGACGAAGAACAGGTTGTGAGCATGCGCACAACGAAAAACAATGCCCCATTCATTCGAGGTATTTCGATTACGTTTATATGTACTAGAATTCCGGTTATGAAAGGGGTCTTACAAAACCCGATTGATTGCCAATATTCATTATTTTAACAACTTGACAGACAACAACACTGTTTTCTTATCCTGAGCAACTTTATGAACACTATAAATGCAGCCTCAGAACTAAAATGGAAAAGAACTTCAATAGAACCCCAAGCCTATCCCAAACATTTTTCTCAGGCTGTGAGGCTGCTTTCTTTCCCTCATGGACCTATGGACAGTCTGCGCTAAAGCTGACAGCATCAATAGTTTGTCTTTGCTAGATGTGATGAGGGGGAAAAAAAGAAAGCTTAATTGTGAATATGACATATCAATAAATTAATCTGAGTGATAATGATTTAAATCTGTTGACGAGATAGTTATCATTAGCTTGCAGAAATAATAATGAAGAGAGAGACAAATTTTCTATTCTAAGTCTATCAGCAAAGATTAACTGCTTGTTGTTGGCTAGCAACAGAAATACATCAGTCACACTACTTATTTCACCATATTTTGTGTTTTTGTAAATAATCTGGGATGACGCTTAAAGATTTTTTTTTTTGAATGACATCAGGTTAAAATACACAAGACAATTACAACAAAAGTTTTACAATGGTGGTACTCAAAAGGAGCAGGTAGAAGTTCATAGAACTTATAATAATCCTAGCCCTTATTTTTCACTATTTGGTTATACATTTCTTGTACAACAGAACCTCAAACTGAGGACTAAAACAAAACAAAACATCAAAATGTACTCCCTTAGTTTAGAGTTACAATATTTTGCCTAATCACTATGGCAATTTCCAGAAAACCAATCACAATTTATGCCATAATTATATAAAATTAATAATGTTCTTATTTACAAGTAGCACAAGAAAAACAGGCATCAAATAAACAATATAAGAATACAAAAAAAAGAAAAACTTTCATCACAAACAGTATACTCGTTTATGGTCATATAGTTTGAAGATAACTCAAAGACAAATTGTGTAAATAGTATACACGTTTGTAATCGTACAATATTAGAAAAACTTAAGACAATTGAGAAGAAGAAAATAGACGTATTTATGAATACAGAATATATACATTTTAAAAATTGTTGGAAAAAAAATTAAACACCTCTTGCTCATTTGCTATTTAATTCCTCTGCATATTTTCGCATAAAGTAATTTATATATACCTTTTTAAATTGCCTCAAATTCGTACAAGTTTTAATATCAGACTCAAGGCCATTCCATAGATCCACTCCAGCCCTGGTGATACACATTAGGGGTGAGAATCTTTGAATGTCTCACGATTCGTTTTTTGGGTGTGCGATTCGATTCAGAATCGTACTAAATGAGAATTGCGATTCTTATAAGAATAAATGTTTTGGCACACCCCTAAGACACATGCTTTTTAGAGTCGTTCTAAATGGCTCAGTTCATCTTTCCTCTCAGGTTGTAACTTCCTTCTCTTGAACAGAACATTTTTGGGATACACTCTGAGAAAATTTGTTTTGACTTATATTTAATTTAATAATAAATTTGTCTTGAACTCTATTAGGTCCCTAAATTTTTTACATTTTTGATTGAAGAAACAAGGCATTTGTGTAAACACGATAGCCTGCTAAATGAAGAATCCTAATTGCTTTCTTTTGTATTTTACACAAAACTTCTGTCTTGCTCTAATATATATTTTCCCAAACTTCAACACAATCTATTAAATGAGGTAAGACGAGAGCACAATATATGGTATACAACGATTTCTTATCGAGGAGATATTTAGAGTGATTCATCAGGGAGGGCCACAATTTTTGCCAATTTCATTTTGAAATATGTGGCTTCCAGCATATTTTATGGTCAAGCGTTACACCAAGAAATGTCTACTCCTAGACTCTTTCAATCGGGACATTATGAATTTGAATTTGTCTTTGTCCATTTTCTGTTGCGCCAGACATTGGTTATGGTCATCTTTGTAGTTCTTGAAGACATCTTGTGCTGTTGCAAGTGTGTGCCAGTCACCTACTGTAGGGATTCTCTAACAACGTGAACTACAAAGAAGTAGTTTCAGAAATGTTGCTGAATTTGGAAGTAGGTTGTGCATGTACAAGATTACAAATATTTTAGACATATTTAAAATGTGTTACCTTAAACAACAGCAGTAGTGATGACAGAAGGATGCAACACACGCAGCAGTGAGCACTACAAAACTGCATAGCACGCTAGCATCCAATGCTAGCAAACGTGCCTTTCAAATTACAGAGGTACAATGAGATGTAAAACTGGAATAGGAATTCAAGGATACAACTTGACATTCTTGACTGCCATACACAATTGTCATTAGAGAACACAATCCAATCATATGCAACTCTAAAAAGCAGTTCCATCCGACTAGTCAGTTAGCAGTAGCCGGATGTGATGTTGGCTCCATGGTGGGAGGGTGCATTCCTACGTGGCCATTGGAATTCAATTGCCCGCCGTGCTCTTACCTCTTATATTAAAAGAGGATCTACTGTCCATGTACAACTTGTAATAAGAGTCAATGGGTATCCTGTACATTTTGGGGAAAAAATGAGAAAACAGAGCTATTCGTTTGACTCGTTTGATTCGTTTGATTCATTGACTGTGTACTATTTACCCTTCTCATTATATATATATATATATATATATATATATATATATATATATATATATATATATATATATATATATATATATATATATATATAATTTCTCATTTTATTCAAGGTGACACTGTTGAGCGGTAGGGCGGCAGCGTAGCGCCCTCTATTGACCATACCCTGTTGCCAACCCTTTCATGATGTAACTGACAATCTGCATACTTAATCTCAGACAGCTTTACAATTCCTTTGACACATTCTGATGAAACTGTGAGTACCCAAATATCGACGGTGACATCCTTCATCATTTCTGTTTGATATGCATGCACCTCCAATGGCTTAGTGTTCTTGTGTTGACTGTGTGTATGAGCGTCTATTTCCATTTTCTCTGTGAGATTATGCATAAGTGTGTGTATTCATACATATGCATGCACTCATGTCTATCACTGTTTTTATGTCTGTCTCTAGTTACTGGCCCTCCAGATCCACAAGTCATATTAAAATTAGCCTTTCCCGGTACTGTGTGGCAAATCTTAGCCAGGGAGGAAATGAGGGATGTGATAAATAAAGTAGTAAGGGGTCACCGTTGTCAAGGAAGGTTGGAGATATATGAATAAACCGAGAGCATGTGGGAGTGGCATTCTGCAGTTGAAGGGAATGAAAGAGAGGAGGCCAAGCGAGTACTTGTCAAGTGGGAGAGGGAGTGGCGGGTCTTAGCTGGAGCATGACTAAGTGGAGGGGGCATGGTTCTGTCACTCACTTTGAGTTGAGTTTCAAACTAATCAAAGAGTGTGCTATGTGTTTGCCACCCAAATTATACTTTCATGAGAAATTACTTTTCTCTTTGAACTGCACATAATTTGAAGTATATTCTCAAATGATTCAAATGGTATCCATTCTTGACAGTCACTACTTACAATACAATACAATACAATACAATACAATACAATAGGTGACCATGGTTTTCCCCAGTACTTTATAAGCGTAGAGCCGCTGTGTTTGGGTTATGTGATTATGTCACAATGTTGGGTGTGGTCTGGTGTCTTAGAGTATTTAAGCTCGGGCTGTGCAGTGACACGTAGTCAGAACGTCTCGTTTTCCCACATGCTTCTTCGTTGGGCAAAGTACCACGGCCGCATCCAGCCCTGCTCTCTGTTGTTACCTCTTCAACACCTGTTGGGTGATTTGATTGCATTTTTGCCTCTTCCATGTCCTGTCTGCTTCTGGTCATCTCATTCGAGATGATTCGACTGCCGCCTTCCTCAGAAGTTTCTGAGAAGCTTCTGAGGAAGGCGGCAATCGTTGCTGTAACTAGTCAAGGTAAAGCACAACCCTTTTTGTCTTAAAAAAGAAAAAACACAGGCCGATATAGATTTGTAGACAAGATGAATTTTTTTTAGCCGCAATAATACCATATAATACTGTGACCTCAATACTTTGAAGATATTGTACGGTAACATTTTTAGATTGTGGCATCCTTATTAAACAATGATATATTTATTTATGTATTTAGTGTGAATTTGCATTCTTGCAAAAGTAAACAGACCTAAAAATAGCAGCCCCCATAAACAGGCAGATTAAATGTTTTAAAAGTTCATTTTAGAATGAATACTTCATAGATTTAAGTAAACAGCAGCTAATAAAGTGGATGTGCACATTTGAAATAAAACAAAGTTTGGACGTATTGGGTTTAGTTTCTTTCTTAATGTCATTATTTTGTTTTACTTGTTAAATTAGGCAATATGAGTGTTACACTTAATCGGGATGTGGGAAGTGTCATACATAAGTTAATGCTACAGTGTTGTTACGGTCCAATGCTTTAAATAGGCAAAATGTGACATTTCAACAGACTATTATTTCAACATGTCGATAAAATAAATATTGGAGTCGGCCTTTCTCAGTATAACATATTGAAAGTACTTCAGAAATAAAAAATGCATAATAACTTTCAGTTGAACATTCACTCTGAGGATTGGCCACATTGATGATGCCTGTTAGCAGACTACATCTGAGGAAAAATAATTCCCATTCACTTGTGAGGGTGATTTCTATGAATTAACATGTTCTATTAAGGAGTCAAAAGTGCCCTCAGGTGTAGATCAATAATGCCAGTTGGCTCCATTATTTATAAATCTAGAAGCACACAATTATCGGACAGATAATTATCAGATAGATATTGGGAAAAAATGATGTTATTTCTATCGGCCCGATAGCTCAGAATTAGACCGATATTGAAAGCCGCCTAAAATATACCAACGTTGCTCCGGTTACTGTTACTTTAAGAGCGCAAGCCTCCACTGCATGACGTCGGAGGCAAAATGGTGCTGTTGCGCAGAACTTAAGAAGTAAAAGTGAGCCCCGATTCTCGTTGGCAAGGTGATTCGGTCGCCTGCCTTCCTGCAGGCCCCGCCGGATCGCTTACCGATTAAGAGAACGCGTTTGTGAGTTTGAGTGTGAAAAAAAAGAAAGAAAAAAAAAGTAAACAGTTAGCCATTGGTCAAACTTGGAGACTGGGAAAAAAATATATATAGCTTGTGCACACGCAACCAGTCGAAGTCTGCTTGACACAAAAAAACAATATTTATTATAAATATTGAAACTGGAGTAGAAGTTTTCACAAACGCACGCTTACAGAGACTTCCATTATCCGGAATGGAATGACAGCCATAGCTGTGGCTCCCTCGGGGCCCGCAGTTGCCCGATGGCCCAGAGTTCCGAGGCACCGCGTTGGAGGCAGCCAGCTTTGGCAGCTGGGAATGTTCAGAAGCCGTAGTGGTCACGATCGGGCCGCCGTGCCTTTTTTGTTTGAAACTGCTTTTACCTTCGTTGTTGCATACTAAAATCATGTCGACCAGACCTGTCACCAAAGCCCAGGCTTAAGGGGTGCACATAAAATACATGGGTGGGCCCAATTATTATGAATACCCAACAGACAGCATTAACTTGCCCCATATTTTGCCGTGCATCTATGCATTGAATGGTGCCCGGTGACAGTATTATCATAGACAGTATTTACAGTACATACACATACAGTAGATCGCAACGCCGTTGCTAGTACGTTGACGTCGCAGCCATATTGGATGAGGCAAAGTGAAGCTATTTGTAAAGGTGCCTTGTTCAGTTTCTCCTTGGAGATGTGTCATCAAGCCACAACTTATTGGATTAATAAGGAACCATTACCTTTAATTATATTATGCCATTCTAATTCAATCTTACTAATTATTTGCCGACATTTAATGGTGAATACAATTGCCACATCCAATATGGCGGATGCGCTGACATATCACTTCAAATGGGCCACCTGTTTGAACGGTGTCTGCAGCAGAATTAAAAACAAAAAATGAAAGCAAAATAAAATGTTTATTCTTTTAATTACTATCATCCGTACTTTTACTATCATCTACAATTTGGGACATCTAATGTAATGATTTATCACACCACATAATATTTTCAACTTAAGTCAAAGTTATGAGGACAGTTAGCCATCTAAACAAAACAAACAATCACTGACCCTTTATTCTTTTAAGCAGCAACAACAGATATATATGTAGTTCTCCCCCCAAAAAAGAAAAAAGTTATTGGTGTGGAGGAGCAGGAAGTTATCGGTTATCGGTAATATATATATATATATTTATTTATTTATATTTATATTTATATATCCATTTCAAAGTTGTTACAGTGTAAATGGCCTATAAAGTAACTTTATTTATTTATTTGTTTATTTATTTATCGGGGGGGTTAATGCAGTGACTTTGTAATACTTTTACTTTATATGTAATTTAGTTGTGTTTATTATTTTGTCTGTGTGCTCAAGCCTGTCTTGTAACACTAAAGAGGTTTGGTATATAAAATAGATGAATAGATAGATTTTTCTACAGTACATGTTTTAATTTTAAAGTTTATTCAAGTTACATGCTTGGGTGTAACTTTGTCACCTTCAAATGACGTAACGTTTTCAAACTGTCAACTCAGTCACCCGGTCACAGCAAATGAATGGAATACATATTGTCGATAGTGACGATGCTTTATCTGGAGAAAGTGGTTGTCAGTCAGCTCTGGCGCTGAATGCTTTGAGTTTAGCTGGTGTTTTTTAGTGATCTGTTCCATTCTGGCTTTTGTCATGTTTTCTTAGTACCTTATTTTGTTGATAATTTGTTCTTCCCTCCCTGCTCATTTAATTAACTGCTATCTCCCTAATGTGTCTCACTGGTGGCATATTGTCTTCAGTTCCTCTTCCTTTATATACCCGGGTATATACCCAGCCACAAAATAGCCCACAAAACTACATTTGTGAGGCTTCACAGTTGCTATCAGAGCTATACTCGAGCACACCACCAGCCAGTCAACTCTTGTGAATCATATTTATATCACATTATTTACAAGAATACCTAAAAATGTTCCTGGTTTCAGTGTGAGGAATGTTGGTTTTAAAATGTCTGAGTCTAAGAGCTAAAGCCATGTGATGCTGAGACATGAAGGTTATGACAGAGACTGCTTTGGTGTCACATGGATTTCCATAAGAAACACAGAGATCCTAAAGCAGCCAGCTTTACTGATGGAGCTCAGCTTGAGTTGATATGGCCGTGATGTGACGTGGAACCTCATTTTGATGTGAAGTTTCTCAAGTGTTTTATGCAAATATACGCCCATGAGTGAACATGTAAGATGTATTTCATTTTGCATACCTAGTATCCACACTGCTGTTTATCTATGCCCAGACTGGGGTGCTGAAGGTTAGCTTACACTGCTTCCAATGTTTTTTCAACTGGTCTGCTGAGAGTGATTAGCATAATGCTACGTTCACAATTTTTTTCCTATTGGCTACGGCAGCCCAGTTTAAGACCACCGTGGACAAAGCAGGATAGTCATGAGATAACAAAGGGAGACAGGATGGGCAAACATGACCCAACGTGGATACCTGGTGAGATTTTAAAATACTATAAAGTTTACCACATCAATCACAGTGTGGATAAATCCCAAGTGTTTGCTTCTGACACATACTATTAGCAATGAATGTGTGTCTTATTTTTTTTAACCAATCATATTTTATATTCTCTAGTCTTCACCTTCGCAGAGGGGTTAGTTGACTGACATCTGCATTATTCTGTTGTTGATCAGAGCTAAATAGTCTTGAGGTGTGCTGTGATAGTCAGGAGGATGAATGTCAGACATCATTAAAAATGTGTTTTCAAGAAAAAATGGACATTGTGAGGGTAGGTCAGCCAACACCATCACTGGCCAGCTTGTTTCAACCTGTAAAATGATTTATTTAGCATTTCCTGAGCAACAAGCTAGGTCTGACTACACAACACAACTCTAACTACGCAATACCAAAAAAGATCTGAGGAACTAGCATCTCAGGTTAGTATTATTTTATTTAAAATCTTTTTTTTTTTTGTCACATTATTAGGTAAATATTGATTGTGAACTGCTGTACTGTTGTATAGGTTTGGAGTTATAAATACATTGATAAAAGAAAAACATTGCTACACAAAAAGTGGCCCTTGAAAACAAACCAGGAGACATTGCGATTAATTTTCTCTTTCACCATAACCGCAAGAGCCGAGGTGTCATATTTGTATTATTTTTATGTTAGGCTGAATCTTGTTTACATTTTCTGGCTTTTCAGTCTTCGTTCTTTGGGCTACACACGTGCTCCTCTCTTTTGATTTTCATCAACACCCTCATCTGTTAACCTGGCAACAGTCAGATTGATATTGTGATTCACTCAAGGGAGTTCTCCACAATATCAATCTGGGACTTCTCCACGGTGATTTGCTCGGGAAAGGCGGAACATTCTGTACAATACTTCGAGCTGATTGGACAATACGGCATTGTGCACGTTTGTTTTGACCAATCACGGCCACGGATGAAAATTTGATCTTCGTTTTCGTTGAAGGCGGGGGGGAAAGCACATCTTTACCAGCTAAAAATTTCCGTCAGTAAAACATCTACAACCTTCACCAATTGCTTGACTTTTAAGTCCACCGGTTATAGTCCCAGCATTAGGCAGAGTTTGAACAAAAAATAGAATGTTAATTCACGTGTGAGTTTTACAGAACTGTAAAATTATTTTCAATGATTTGGCTTGTATCAAGTCAGTAAATATCACCCTCATAGCTTTGAAGAGGTGAACATACAAAGACTTAGCCACCAATTGAATTGTATGTAAACTGCATTCGGATAAAAACTGAAAAACAAATTCAAAGTCTACTTGATTCTGTTTGGGAAAAAATTAACAATGTAATAATCTATAACAATCAGTTGAACTACTCGGCTAAGACATAAATAATACAAATGTCCGCTAATCATATTTGAGTTCTTGCAAGGCAGTATTCTTTGCATGAAAACAAGGCGGCTTTTGTATTTATGTCTCATTCTCAAGCAAAGACACCACACGACATATTTCCTTCATGCACAACAACGTAAATGTGCAAAAACGGATTCATCATACATGCAATCCCATCTTCATAAACCTGTACACACACCCACACGCATGTGCACGGACACACATACACACGCGCCATGCTGTGCCCCATTTCTGTTTAGGGAAAAAAGTAATTACTCTCTTTCCCTGCCTCAATGCCTTCAGAAGCCTCAGAGGGGTGATTCCCCAGTGAGCCAGGGAAATTCACTTAAACAGCTTTTGAGAGAGTAAGCAGTCTTATTGTTGCACAATGAAACTTTGACTGCAAGAAGGGAATGTGTGAAGGTGGAAAAGCAGGAAGGTGAAGGAAGATGGTAAATATAAAGCCGTTAGGCAGCATTGTTTTCTCTTATTTTATTCTATTTCCCCTCAACATTTCACATACCTCTTTGAGTCATTCTATCCAAACTAAAAAGTGTGGGCTTTCAACAATGGACAATAAAGCACAGTTGCACAACATCCTGCTGTGTTTCTTAAAAGAAATGATTGAGCCCAGCATGCTCTGTGTGTGCGTGCATGAATTCACGTGCATCCATTCGTTGACCTTCCAGAAGTTTTTCATCACACCTTCAAAAGCACAATTCAACAGTTAGATACTCAACTTGGTTTTACACCACTCCATTTTCAATACTTTTTTTTTTCCCCCTTGTAGCTCCTCAGGTGACAATTATACACAATCCTCTGGATTGCAACTCCGGGTGGCTAAGAGTAGGATCCCACTCGAACAAGCTAAATTAATAATGATCGAAGTAAAGAATATTATGATGTGCTCATAATCCACCAAGTCGGGTGTTGGGGCAGTTTGCATTGAAGGATGACATGCAAGCAGTGTGACACACTGGGGAGATTTGCAGTCTTGTGCTGGAAATTTCATCACATTGCTTTAGTGCTAATATCTTTATGATGTTGTGCAAACAATGAGTGCTAGCCCGGATACATTAAATGGATGCCCACAAGACACATTCTGCACAGTGCACACACACAGTCTTGGTATTTTTGATCATTATTTCAATGAGTGAATTGGTGAGTAAAGAATGTACATTCCTCTGAGGGACTATAGAGGTTGAATGGATAAAACCCCTTGGAAAACAAAGTCTGTGGGGACATATGTGTGTGCGTGCATGCATATATGTGTATACACGTTCCTTTATCTGCACTGTTTCATCTTTTGTAGCCTACATGGGTATATAAATAATATAATTTGTTCAAGAGTGTGTGGTTGGTTCAGTGTGATAACGTCTTGTCTCTATGATAATAAATTTAAAGAAGGAACAAAACGGCAAAGACATGAATAAGCTTGTTGAACTATGAATAAAAAGATTCATGCCTCCTATAGCAGCTCTGGAGGCTAATTAAAGCTGATGATTTTTTTTGTTGTTGTCATTCCTGGATGTATTTGAGCCACTTCAACTTTCATGACGAAGAGTAAGTGTATTTAAGAAAGCAATAGCCAACATATAAAAAGCAAAAGAGCTGCCCACACAATGGAACTGGAAAGGTAGTGGGGGGCTTTTGTGGACTGTTGAACTGCCAGCAGGTATTTCGAAAAGACTAAAGACATATACGGGTAAAAGCTGCACTGGTAGTGGCTGGTCAGGATAAAAAGCTGGGTGGCCAGGGTGCAGTGAAAATTCTCTAAGAGTCTGTTACCCTGGGGATGCAATGGTGTTGTGCGTTTTTTCTTTAAAGTCCAGCCATCGACAGACCTCTGGAAGACCAGAGGTGGAAAATCCAGGTCCAGAAAGTAAAAACCCTGCCATAGGTGTATCGACTCAAGTAGCGGTAGAGCTGTGCGATACTTGAGATTTTGGTATCGATATCAAGTAAATACTGATGCAAATTTCAGCGATACCGATACCATGTACTTTTAGATTAATTACATATGGTATTTTAAATCATTTGTCCTATTAAATACGTTTTTTTCCCCGCTCCCAGCTTTTTTACTGGATTTTGCCAGATTTTGCAAGGGCCACAGAATATTGTGTTCTATTGCTATAAAAACATGGAACCTACCAAAAGAAAGATTTATCGCTTCTTTCATCAGGAAAAAAGTATATTTCTATCTGTATCCTTTTTGCAGCAATTAGCATTAGAATATAGCTAAGTTTCATCATTATTCACAAACACTGGGGAAAAGAGCCTTTTTGCATCATGGCCCTGGTTGATCTCTTATACTCTCCTGCCATTATTCTCCTGCCTGCTGGCCATTATTGTAATAACTACCATTGCTTTAAGCGCTTTCTTGAGTTCAGAGGCTCCATCAAAGCATTCTAAACATGCCATAATATAACATCCTCAACGGAAACATACCTGGGCTGTTTTTTCAATTTGCAATGTAGTAATAATATTCATATTTTTAGTCCGTCACTCTTCTGCACTCAATGTAACGTCAGCCACCGAAGTTCCTCTAGTAGTGTCACATTACATAAATGATACTTACACGTTAAGCTACACCAATACCTAGCTCAACTAGTAGTTGGAAAAGCTCAAACAAAGCATAATATGACTCATTGTCATATTATGTCATTTACTGTAAAGATAATTATTTGTTACCGCCAGTGCCGCCCACCGCTATCATTGGCAGGCCGGCACATGCGTGTGTGCTACAAAGGGATTGTGAGAGGGACCCACGAGAAACCAAAATAAATGAACAAATGTAAAATATTGATATGGTGCTCTGGTATTGATCCAATACGATACTCCTGTTAGTATCGATTATATCGATACTTGGATCGATCTGCACAGCCCTAACCACCAGACATTTCACTGACCAGTTGTTTGGTGGTGGTGGTAGCAGCGCTCTAGTCTGGAATCACGCAAGATTTGACCCACTTGGTGAAATGGTATCGCTTCACAGAGGACATAGCAATTAATTTGCTCCATAAACCAGGAAGAGGCCCATGATGTCAACACCCATATGCTCCATAGGTAACCCCATTTGGTGCTGCCACAAG
The DNA here is from genome assembly GCF_051991255.1 of Vanacampus margaritifer. Classification (NCBI taxonomy): domain Eukaryota; kingdom Metazoa; phylum Chordata; class Actinopteri; order Syngnathiformes; family Syngnathidae; genus Vanacampus; species Vanacampus margaritifer. Next base: position 20,114,240 of record NC_135438.1, on the reverse strand, counting down.
GAGGCATGTGAAAGCTGGGTTGACATTGAGGGTCTTGGTAATGCCAAAGTGGTCATTCCCACCAAACCGTGGACTAGCCTGAGCAAAAGAAGCTGGGGGATTCATCGTTGGCCCACCAGGTTCTTCCAGTGGCAGTGGCGGAGATGGCTGCAGCCATTGAGGGTGAGCCATTATAAATATAGGGTCTTTTTTTCCAGCTACAGCATGCTTCTACCCATCTATGAATACAATTGAGAAGGGGGATTTCCTTCTGTTGTTTCACGCTCTGGACTGCAGGTGATGCACAGGTGACTTCAAGGGTGTCAGACATAAGTTCTCATCAGCTGACACTGTAGTTTTGTTTGGGACTCCAAAGGCCTCGGCGATAGTAAATAATTCCTTGGTCCCCCTGTCAGCTAGGCCCATGTCAGTGGCCCTGAGTGTCCAAAATGAAAGGTTCCTGAATGTCAGGGTGGGCCAACACTACAACCAATACTGATACTCCTGTTAGTATGGAGTCTATCGATACTGGGATTGATCTGCACAGCCCTAACCGGCCGACATTTCACCGACCAGTTGTTTGGTTGCCAATCCCTCACAGCGGCATCTTTGTTGATGGGGCCTTATACTGTCTTCCGTCTATGTTACAGATGACGTACAGTCCATAAGCTGCTCATAGGCTGCTCAGTCACAGCGTAATTGGGTATGGGAGGTGGGCATGATCACAGGTAACAGTTCTCCTGCTGTGTTTCACCCCAGCTTAGTTTAACGGTGTCTAGGAAGCTGGACTTTTTAGTGCCAGCGCTAGGAAGAAGCATGCAATGTGCTCAGTTCTCTGTATTGCTAGAATCCCTCAATAGACTGTCAATTGGCCTTTCTCATTTCACGCTGCGGTAGCTGCAGGGGTGCGCTGGTGGCTTGCACAAAACATGTTTCCAACTCTCTGTATCTTTCCCTTTAGCACTTGCACCGGCACCTTTCTAATCTATGTTTTTTTTTCTCCATCTAGACCACCCTACTAGGAAATGGGTCCGTATTCTTCATGACCCTTTTTGCCTCTGGTTGGATGTTAATGTTTCTTAAAATGTTCTATTCATTTTTTTTTTTAGAAGTGTCAATAATACAAAAATACAGAGCAGTTTTACTTTTCAGCCGTGTACAGTGCACATTTATGTAAAATCAGATGTAAAGCTGATTAGCCTACTATAGCGAGAGCATCTGAGCTGTGTAGGTGCCTGTGTAAATGAGACAGTAAGAAACGGCAGAGGAGCTCATTAAAAACGCAGATGGTGCTGACACACCTCCTGCACAGAATGCCGGGCTGCTGTATAAAGTTCATATTCTGGTGTATTGTCACTTCTGAGTAAACAAGCAGGGCGGCATGCCAGCAACCTCATTTTGACTGTAGTGTTGAACTATTCGTTTGCAAAAGTGAAGACGGAAATTTTGTTATTAAAAGAAAAAACAAGAAAGTGATATGGCAGGTTGGAAGATCTAAAGAGAAGGGGGGAGGGTGATTGTATAAGATGTTTTGGTGCTAAAGCAGGGGGGACTGTGGGTGTTGGAATTTCCTCTTCCTCACTTTCAACTCAGTGATTTCTTGCCTGCAAAGACACTAAGAAAGAATGGCAAAGATAGTCACAGAACAATAAAAAATACGATAAAAGAGTACAAACTAAAACTAGGGTCTATAAGTTACGAAGACAGTGGAGTGAGTGGAGGAAAATCAGAATTTAAAACAAAAGTGAAACCAGTATTACATAAAAAAATATCTACACAACTCACTGATTGAATGATAGATTCTATATTTTCATGTGCACACACACACACAAACATCCATGAGGGAAAAGGTTCTGAACCTGGGTTTAGCGGAGGTCAAGACACCTGACTCAAATGATTTGTGATGAAATGCTCTGCTTGGCTATCATTGGCTGCAGGTGATCACGCTACATTGCTTGGCCTATCTGTAGTGTTGGGAATTTGGAGCGCTCAGTAGTCGACTTTAGGGTGTTGTGATGGTACGTCATGTGATTTTTAATTTTTTAAATTATTGTTAATCCCTTCATATTAACTGTCAAGTAAAGATAAAAAGTAGTCGGTCAAATATGTGCAATATGAATTAACATGTATAACGGAACGTATGGTGTTCCGCAGGGTTAAATTCTGAGGCCTCTGCTGTTTTCATTGTATTTGCTGCCCCTGGGTTCTATCTCAAGAAAACAGCAGTGGTTGCTTTAACGTGCTCTATTAATAGAGTTAAGTGATTGGAATCAACGTCCTAACTACGTGATTTGCAATGCCAAGTTAAAAAATTCTAGTCCAGCACACCTAAAACTACAAGAACACAACATTTTCTGAGTTAAAGGTGAAGAGAGACAGTTTTGATGAAAAGGCTACTCTCTCTGTTCATTTTCTTCACCAGTAAACCCTACACCTATGTCTTGAATATATATATATTTTTTTTTTTTTTATGGGGGGGGTTCAACAAAGAAGGATTCAGTGAATGTGCATAGGAAACTGGTGGTGTTCAGTAGCCTACCTCCAACAAGGTTAAGGCTCCGTCCACACGACCACACGAAAGGCCGTTTCAATGTATCCGCACAAGTTTATTACCGTTTGGGCAGTTTGTCCACACGGCGGCGCCGTTTCGGAGCTTGAAACCGATCCTTTTTTTTCTTTTATCACTCATCTTCTAGACATAGGATATATTAGATTTGGCATAATTTGGAGTCATCTTTTGTTCAATTACAGTTATAATTCTTTAATTTAAAAAATATGCAAGTTTCCTCCTGTAAACATCATATAATTTATACATGTATTTAAGGCAAGTTGTAAAATGTCTTAAGTCCTCTTGCGTATGTTTAACAAATTTAAAACATCATAAATAATGCTGTTTCTACTAAGTACTGTCACAAATATTCTCCAATTTCGATACTGTAAAATTTATGTACAGGATCAAAAGTCTTGGTCTATCGGCTATCTAGTAATCTATTCAGATCAGTGGTTTGTCTTCTTTGCTGATTTTTCTTCTATGCTTTCCGTTAGCTCCCTGTGGCTACGCTATAGCGCCACTCCAGTCTTGGCATATATATTACAGCTGTTAAACGTCCTCAGCGTCTTCTTCTGGACACTCGCATGTCTTGAAAAGATTCTGTCTGTACAAGATTTGTTTGAGGGAAAAAAACGACTTTGCTTCCGTGTGATCAGGGCCTAAGAACCACTGCATTAGAGAAATACATGATTCATGATTATCTACATCAATCCATTTTCTATGCTGAGCCTATCCCAGTACTGGTCGCTAGTCAATTGCAGGGTACATATAGATAAACATAGACAAACAACCATTTGAATAATGTGTCTTGCCTTTGTTTGAATGAATGACTGCATTATTCAGCTCTCTCCCACTTGAACTGTACGGGTTCAATTGTGTGTGAGACATTCTGACCGCACTTTGTTGGCTCATTTGACAAACAATTGATTGGCTAATTGAACTTAGGAAACCTTTCATGTTTCGACATGTGTTCCTGGATAGATGATGACGATGACATGTTTGAAGAAGAAAGTCCCCGCTGTAATCATGACACCCTGTCAGCTTCAAATGGATTAGTGCTTGATTTTCATGGCGGCTCAGGGCTCAATTGTGAGGGAGTGGCAGGATGACAGGAGCGGGTTGGAAGACAGCAAAAGGCAAATGCATTTCAGAGAAGGTGATTTGAAAGCAGGATGCATACCTTCATCATTTGCAAGAAAGTTCTTTGAAGCTGACATTTTTGCAGTAGAAGGTCCTGCTTTACAAAAAAAAAATACAGCAAAATGTTTACTTTGATTAAATGTATACAATTTATGATAGTTCTATGTTTATATTGTGGTTTGTGTTTGTGTTCCAAGGACTTGCGTGTTGCAATCATGCAAGTGAGGGTGTTACTGGAGCTGCAAATTATACACAGTGTGAGATCTCGCCATTGGTGGACTATGCCATCTGTTTATTATGCTACATTTGATATGAATCATTTAACAAATGTTTATTTTTGAGATATTGGTTTGTGAGATTTGAATAACAAATGTTCTAATTGTTGGACTGAAAACAGTTTTGGTTAGTAAGGCATGGATACGCCATTATTGTTGCATTTGTTAAAACATTCTTTCAAATTAGAAAATGCACATTTGTCAATTATTTCAAATGTAATAATCACCTGATAGGTGTTGCAAATTCTGGTACAATGATAAAATAAAGGACAATTAATGTTGAATTAGACTGTAATTATCATTAGTGTGTACACTATGTATGTTATAAAAATGACTTGAGAAATTCCTATGGAAATTTTCAATGGGCCTGCTAACTGTTGCATTGCCAAAGCCAGGGTTGTCCCTGACCAAACTGGGGCATAAGTGAAATTTTTGTTCAGTTCATTTGATTTCCTTATCGTTCAGTTTCCTTGGTGATCAATGGTGGGCGGAGTCTGCTGCTGTGCACCTGCCAGCAAATCTTTTTAATTGTAATCTCTTTCTTTTATATGCCCAGCAGCAGTGGCAAGAAGTAGGTGGATTACTAGCTTTGCTTACTAGCATGCATTTGACCTTTTGGAGGTTTCCCCAATTTGTAGCAGTTTCCAAGTACTCCTTTCCACCAGGGCTGCATCAATCAGCGCGTCCTTTGTTTATTATTTGTTTAGTATAACATTACTTACCTCTTAACACACGCACAATCATGCCAGTACAACAGTGACAATACTGTAAATTAGGGTTTACCAAGGTGGTGCCCCGTGGGTAGCAGGTAACCCCAATGATGAAAGTGACGGCTCTGTTGTTGCACAGGGTGACAAGTTAATTAGCAAATTAGCAAAATGATTTAAAGCTGCTTTAAAGCTGCTTTAAAGCTGTTCTCTGTAACAATTTGGCCAAAAATATCTTTACAATAGCCTCTTTATTGGACCATTTATGACTGAAGCACAATAACTGTTCACGATGGGTACTCCTGGCCGTTGGCCAATAGTTTTCAGACTGGATTTGGTTTTGAATTTCCCACCCTCTGTCTGCGGATGTGACAACATTGTGCGTGTGAAGAAGGGAGTGTGCAGTTTCATTTTTTGTCAACAGATGGCAGTAGCGATTCGAAGCCACTCAATGAAATCAGCTGTTTTGGATGACTTTCCCTCTCTCTTTCCATTCACAAAAGTGTAACCCTACAATAATAAGATTGGCTATGCTGTGTTATGCCAAAACTGGCTCCGCAGCAGGCCATTATCACCGTCTCGTTTCATTTGCTTATAACACCACAGACTTCACACTCCTAGTGTGTTGGTTCACTTTTATGAAATAGTCCTGGAGAAACGCAAAGTAGTCAGACATTAAGACAACATTGAGATGTAATTGGTAGGTTGTCATAATTTACAAGGGGGTGGGGGGTGTTGCCAACATGAAAGAAAAACAACAATAATAATATTATCTGTTCAGATTGAAGCTTTCTAATCGGTACGAAGATCTACTTGGTACAAGCACAAACCCTCATTATGCCTGCTGAAACCCAACACATTATTATTTTTTTGTGTATATTGTAATGGACTATTAACTACGGAGGAGGCGGGACTTCCGACTTCCGGGTTTTCACTCATCAACTTTGTTTCCGTTTCCGGTTTGCGACGTGTGGACCGTGTCCCAGTACTTGCGCTTCCGCCTTTGTGCCCCTCGGTCCCGTCGACGAGTGCGAGGCTGCGAGTGTGTAGTGTCTGTCTCAGTGTCTGAAGCATTTCAGATAGCCGAGACGCCCCACGCCGATGAGCAGGAGCGTGCGGTTGGGGGGCGCATGGGTGGGGGTGCGAGTGTTGGAACGCGGCCAGAAACGGCGCTGAAGTGTAAAACCCGGAAGTCGAAAGTCCGTGGCATCTACCCGATGGGAGGCACTAGCAGTATTTTCACCGTTACGGTTACTTTTGTTTTCACTTGCTTATTCCCTACAGTAAGGTTGGCAGTATTTGTTTTTGCACATATTTGTATGTACCATATTTTGTCCGACACGTCGGAGTGGTCGCTCCGCAGTTGAACCAGTCAAAAAAATGCATCATGAAGAAAAAAAAAACCCTATGTAAGTCACACTGTACTGCCACATTTCAAAAAGCCAAGCCTGAGAACAGCAGTGCTTGCACTCACACCTAAAATCTCCGTTCCAACTCTTACACTTCTAAATACAGAAAAGATTTTCTTTTTAGTTTAAAATGGCTTGCTTTAACTACACTGCATTGTGGCTGGATACAAATTTGGGGATTTGAAGCATAATAAATCATTGAATGTTGTCGCACACACTATTTTAGAAGGTAATGGTTGTGGCAGGATTCTGCCTTTAGCCGCAATGTGACACAGGGGGCGTCTTCAGATTCTTGTTTTTGTCTCAGAAATTTCCTTTCCTATCCTATCCGAGCGAGATGACACGGAACTACTTGGAGGATAGGAGCATTCCAATTCTACAAATGTTTAGGAAAGGTGGCCACCTTTAAGCCACCTTTACCAAACCTTACTTTTGACCAACTTTGATGAAAGCATATTATCCACAGTTCTTGCGGCAACAAATTTTAAAGCAACAAGGCACCGACGTAGTTGACAGTCTACGTGTAGACGCTTAAGATTCACGCTCAAGACTTTAAATATAAAAAGCAAAACAAACAAAAAATCACTCATTTAATAAAAACAGTAACAAAACTTTATTCTGTCACAAGTGGACAGTCGAAACCAAAGAAATATAAGTTCAAAGCAAAAGGGACATAACTAAAATTATATACATGGTCCGTTACTTTTTTGAGAAATTCCAAAATCAATGAAAAACATCAGCATCACCTTCACCATCACCAGCACCTTCACAAAATTATTTGGTGTCTGTATCTTTTATTGTTGAGTTTTTTTGTTTTGTTCCCACATGTCCTCTTCAGCCGGATCCCTTGTGTAAACTCCCTCCAACCACTCGTCTTGTCCAGTTTTGCCTTGTTGTCTTTCCAGTTTGTTTGTATTTCGTTCTTTCAGGCTCTGTCAGATCATGTTGTTGTTCCAAGTCACGTCCCCCTTGTCTTGTCATGATACTTACAGTATAGTGATGAGTATTTTGAGGACTTTGTCATTTTTATTTAGTTTTTCCTTAGTATCCTTTTCAGCATTTTTGTTTTGGGAAATTAATTGTTTTGTTCATTAAACCCTGCGCCTTGCACCTCCTGCTTTCCTGTGTTTGAATCCACCACTTACAAACCCACCCATGAGAGCAGAATAGTATGTGTAAAATGTGTTGCTTATGTACTGCTTTGCTCAATACACCACATTTTACAGAGCATGGGTTGCCCACATTTACATTCAATGGCATAGCTAAGAATAGTCTTGACAAAGAATCTATACTGGCAATTAAACAATTCAAACCTCAGCACTCAGAGTCTTGCATTTAATTTCCTTTGAATGTGGAAAAAAACCCATCAGGAAGTGAATGAAGTCTGACTTTGTCTTACTTTTTAAGATGCTAAGCACAAAGCCACAACATTATGCATCTCAATACAATATCGACCTTAAGAGATGTATCAAATACAGCACCTTTACACACATTGTAATGTTAATGTATTTGAAACCGTCAGAGAGGTACTATTTTGTATTACCCTGACTTGAGAAATTCTGAGTCTGTACACACTTTTCAATAAAATTTATAAATAGACAGGAAGTTCATCTCTGAAGAGTAATGTGCACTGTTCTATTGCTTTAAAAAACTGCTTTAATATTGTGAACTTCTTTCACAGAGCGGGAGGCTATTCCTGCTGACTTAAGGCAAAAGGCAGATAACACCTTGGATTGGTCAACAGTCAATGGCAGGGCACAAAAGACAACCATTCACACTTAAATTCACACTTCCGCCAGTCACTAAGCAGGAATCGATCCGATGTTGGCAGCGCAAAAGTCAACCACTACATGACAACTGACCTCGGCAAGCAGTTTCTTGTTTGTGACATTCAATACCTTGCTTCAAAGACCTTCTCACACTTTTATTGCAGTTGTTTTGCCTAATATCTGGAGGATCTCAATTCACGGCCATGCACGGGCTTTACAATTTTATGCCAGAGGTGGCAGTTGTGAGTAAGTGACCAAGTTCACAATGCTCCTTTCAAGTAAAAAGTGATGGTTAGAGATGAGGGTCAGCATCCTAACTGCATAGTTAACAATGCTAAGTTGAGCAATTCTGGACCAGCACAACTAGCTATCTAGCAAAACTAAACACTTCCTTAAGATGCATGGAGATGGGGAATACAAGGACACAACACTTTCTGAATTTAAGGTAAAGAGAGCCAGATTTGATGAAAAGGCTCCTTGTTCATTTTGTTTACCAGTAAACCCTATACCTATATCTTGAATTTGAAAATAATCATATTTTATTTTTCAATAAAGAAGGGTTCAGTGTGGCTCAGTACCTCCAAAAGGTGAAGAAACACTGGTATCCATTAAAATTTTGAAAATATTTAGTATGTTCACAAATAAATGGATATTTCACAGAGGGCCCATCTGTGTTGAGCCCTGTAAAACTTAAAGCCATACAGATATTTCAAAAGTGTTTCTGTACGCAATACCTTGTTAGCAAACTGAAACAGAACTGACAAAGCATCTATGACAAACAGAGCTGTGTGTTATAGATGCTTTATCAAGAAAATGAAAGAGCCAAGAGCAGCCCTTACAACCTGAAGTAGCCTCACTAATGACTTCACAAGCACTTCTTCTGTTTTATGTTTCCAGATGTTCTGAGTTGTTGTCTTGTTGTATTTTGATCTGCGGGAAAGGAAGCACAACAAAGAAGAAAACAAGGTCCTGAAGTGCCCCCCCATGAGAATGCTGATGTGCGTCTCCTTGCTGCCTCCAGGGACGTCTACCATCCTCCTTCACCCACTTCAGGGAGTCTTCTGTCCCCAAAGACTAGGGCCATGTACCAGCTCTCTGTGATAACTAGGGCATCTGGGAGGAAACTTCACAGCATCATTAAAGGAGTGTTTGTGGCTTACGCGCTGACTTTGTGCATGCATGATGTTCATGTGTGTGTGTGTGTGTGTGTGTGTGTTTGCATCTTTCACCCCAAAGCTACTTTTATGAGAAACATTCAATAAGTTGCAATTGCATATTAAATATCTTTGACAACTACCTAATCTATGTCCATAAAGTGTTGTAAATGGTCTTTTATAGTGATTGTGGTGGAATTGAACATACTGAGACTTTGAGTGGTGTATTTTCATCCAAATATGACACATCAAAATAACACTACATGCCATTAACAAATCTTATGAGCTCCAGTTCATTTCTTCTCATACGGTCACACTCTCTTGTTAATGCAAAGTTTTTTGTTGTTGTTTTTATTTATTTTTATTATATCGTTGAGACGATTTAAGACGTTCAACTTTCACATACAATTACACCCGAAAAGAAAAGTGCAACGTGAGACTACAAGAGAAGAAAAAAACACAAAATTGCACACTGAGTCATTACTGTAAGTCAGTGAATAAACTGTACATCTACGGCAATGGCTTCTTCTTGACTCCCTGTTCCAATGATGTAGAAATAGTAAGATAGAGGCCCCACTCACTTTGCAAAACATGAAATAACACTATACATAAGAGTCCCATTGGGCTTCTTCCCCTCTTTGCAGTTGCTGACAAAATATTGACACAGAAGGGAAAAGCCAGATGCATTTTCTCACATGCATCACATACTTTGAAATCCTTCTGAATGATTGATGTATCGAAAAGGGTTATGAGGACAATGTTGGGCTAACCTACTTTCATTTTTACAGTATTATATATTATTCTTCCTTTATTTTTAATACAGTATATTATTGTAAAACACAATAGCCCATGGGAGCAAAAAGAAACAAAATAATCCAGCACTGTTACACTTTACTGTAATTGACCACAGTGGTACTGTAAGAAGTTTTGCATCATGGGGAGGAGGACAAAAAGACGGGGGTGGGATGAATTTGTGCCATCCAATGTTTTATTCACCAATAAGGAAAACTTTCTATCAGCTAGCAAGTTCAACTGGACATATGTATGTCACATGCATAGAACTTGCCAGTTAGCTAAAACTCACAAATTTCCTACCTAACATCAGTGTTGTATGGAAATTAAATTAATTTGCCTTCTCTGGTGATCAGGTGCAATATCCAACCATTTATGTTACAATTGCTAAGCAAAAACTTGGGACAGTCTTTTCTTTTCATGTGGATAATTAGTGTATTCTTTGCTGATTTAAAATATTGACACATTTTGAATCTGGCTGGTTTTATTTCATGATTGCCGAAAGGCATAACTCCTTAGGCATAACAAAGCTTTGCTGATGTGCTTGCGCTTTCCTACAAAATCCTTCCAGCAATAGAACACGAATGGGCATGAAGCATTACTCCGCATATAGTTCATTTAGCTATTGGAGAATTAGCCATTTCCATAGCAGAGAGGGCATACACCTACCGTCCGTCTGTGTATTTCAGCACCAAACCTAAGATGATAAAGACGGTGTATGGTGCATTACATTAGCAATATTTCATTTGGATGACATTATTTAATTTACCACATGTTCTCTACTTCCATTTGTTCAAACCTATGAACCACATTTTAAGCCTACGACAGGTGCTGCCAAAACTACTTATTACTTATCATTCAACATTCCTGTTACATTAACTATTATGTGTCCTCTTTTAAAAGTGGCAGCCACACCAGATCCTGTGCAGCTGACTATCAACAACAATCGACATCCCACGATTGATTGGTTTCAGGTAAAAATTATATGTGACTTTCAATGAGAATCAAATAATTGCAGCGACAGGCAAGGTGGCAGCCGCCTTCAAAATCAATGGACACCAACAGGAGAGCCCATATCACGCCGATCTTGAAGACACTGCATTGGCTCCCTGTCGCTTTTAGAATACATTTTAAAATCCTGGTCTTGACTTTCAGAGCCCTGCATGGACAGGCCATGTTATATTACTGGCCTTATCCAGCCGTACACATCCACGCGGAGCCTGAGATCTGCAAACCAGAACCTGCTCATGGTCCTTCGGACGCGTTATAAAACGCAAGGGGACAGATCTTTTAAAGCAGTAGCTTCATGTCTCTGGAATGAACTCCCTCTGCGTTCCCTGGATTGAAAAAAAATAAACATTTAAAAAAAACTTTATTTTTTAATCAGGCTTTTTAGAACTAATAGAATTTTATTGTATTTTATCAAACCTTATTGTATTTTATACTTTTTTTTTGCCTCACTGCTTTTTATATTTATGCTGTAGATACTGTACCTATACACGTGTGTCTATATATAAAGTATAAATACATGTTTCTGTTTTATGGCATTCTATTTTATATAGCTTTGTATGTGGCTACCTCTTTTTGTGAAGTGCTATGTGACTTCTGTCAGTGAAAAGCGCTACATAAATAAAGCTTACTTACTTACTTACTTACAATATACTGTACAAGAAAAAATGACCAATACACACATTATATTTGTTTTTGCATCCAAATTTTCTCCTGCTGCGTCGTCTGGCTTCCTAGCCTGGCTAATAAAAGGAATGGCTTAATGTAACCAAGATTTCAAGAATAATTCCCCACTGTGATTATACTCAATACAGAATTTAAACAGCAATTTTCATTTTTTTAAATCCAATATTATTATACTATTATACTATACTATTTCAGTAATTTCCCAACAACTGCAAGGAGCCCGCTATTCGTGGGGGTAGGAACGGACCAGCCTAAAAATAACAAATATCTGTGAATAATTGATACCCATTCAATTATAAATAAATAAATAAACCTTAACCCCAGAAATTCTTAAATAAGGGGGAATTGGCATACTTTATCTTATGATTAGCAAATCAATTCCTTCCCATTATAGTTGTACATTGTAGGGTAGTATATAATATTTTAATAAATGCTTTAATTTTTTTTTTTAGGTCCAATAGTTGACACATGTTCGTAGATGATGAGCATAGAATGAGCTGCTGTGGGAAGGAGCATCTTTTGTGGACTGGGTGTGCTGCTTTAAACCACATTTTGCGATGGTTAGCTCACTGCGTTGAGCATCCGCACCATGTGTAGAGGCGATTCTTTTACTGCAGGTCATTCCTTTTCTCTCCTGTTTCCGATCAGCTCTTCAGCAGTCGTGCCAATTAAAAGCTAAAAAGCTCCAACCCCACCAAAAAAAGAAATACTGAAAAGGACATCACGGGCTCAGGTAATGACCAAACCCAGAATACAGGTGATTGGTCGTTACTTGAGAGGTCGTTACTCTGAGCACCTGTGATGTCATTTTCAGTCGACAGTAAGTGGCAAAATGTGTTTTTAAAGGTATTAATTGTAAATGAAAAGTAATGAAGTTATCTCGAAAAAAAATATTAACTTACTGCCGAAAATGACTAAAGTCAAGTATTTAATTTTAATGAATTAACTATATACAAAACATTAACTTTTTATTGCTGAAAATGGCAAAATGAGTCAAGTATACCTTTAATGACTTTTTTCCCCCTCAGACAACAATTGATGGTAGTGTTGTCCTGCATCTAAGTCAAAGCCACAAATGAAGCCACCTGTATTTTTTTTTTCCAACAGATTCCTGCAAATGTGGAATAGTGCCTCAATTGTATGCTTTACGGCCCAGAAAGTATCCTTTCGATTGCCCTGCTCAAAGTATTTGATTTTGTTCATACAGAACTTTTTTTTTCAAGTCTAACAACACACTCTACAACTTTTTCTTCAGACGTGCAGGGCTGTATCAATAAGATGCCACTACCTGCTTTATCTACAGTGCAAAGGAATTGTTTGAAATGCACGGGAAATTTAACCTTGCCAGGTTGCTGAATTTGAAAGAACACAGTTGTGCAATATTACAAATCAATTTGCCTAGTTTCACACTGACGGTTGTGGAAAGTCAAAATATGAACTGATTTTAAGGCTTTTTCTCTGTGTTTCCAGTTGTCTTTTTGCTACTTGCATTTCAGCAACATTCTTTGTCAAGATAACACTGTACAGATAGATATAATGTAACTTGATCTCATTGGGCAGTTAGTGGGTAGAAATCATGATATCTTTTTAATTGTTCATAATTTATTCTCATCATGATAAGCAATGGTTGGCTGGTTCCATATAGATGTACAATCTGCTGTATGTTTTGTTGCACACCACACAGAGAACCAGACCACCCACATGCGGGCAATCAAGGAGAGATGTCAGAGTGATAGGGAGCACAAATGGTGGGAAAAAGGGCACCTTGACAGTATTCAGGAGGAAGACTAAAACCTCAAAAACAAATAGTTGCATATGATTTTTTTCACGCAGTAGGACTTGAACTGTGATCCTCCAGTTCCAAAATCCAAGTCCTTCCAGACAGAGAGACTGCCAGTTTGACAGTTTTCTTTAAAGGGTCCAGATCAACAGCCGGTGAGATTAAAGCTGGGCATACACTATGCAAATGAAGCCAATTTCAAGCCCGACTGATTCACACCCACTGCTCGGCATACAACCTGCCCATATGGAATGAAGGGAAACCGTCATTAGTTGTTGATAGTCGAGATGGTTGAAGCTGCGCAGTCAGTCTCTGCCATTTTCTCCTGTTTTGAGTCCACTGAAACATCAATATACAATATGATAAAATAACTTACAGGACTGAAGTTCCTGTGGTGCGATAGAGCCGATAGGTAGTGATATGGTCGGACCAACTAAAATAAATGACGCGCTAACAAAACTGATGATGCTATAGTAACCTTTAATAATCCTGCAGGTTTTAGATGTTTCCCTTCTCTGATATATTATCACCTCAGCAAGCTCTGCATAAGCCTGATAACTATCCTGTTGATTGGAGTCAGCTTGTGTTGCAAAATGGAGACCTCCAAAACCTGCAGGACTCCGGCCCTCAAGGACCGAGTTTGCCCACCTCTGCTCTAAATGAACTGCAAAGATCAACAGCAGAGGTAGTTTAATCTGTCCATAGAATAATCATCAGCCGACTACTGCACAAATCTGGCCTGTATGGAAGAGTGGCAAAAAAAAAGTCATTTTCTAAAAGTCTGCAGTTTGCCAGGAGCCATTTAGGAGACACCGTTGACAAGTGGAAGAAGGTGTTCTGGTCAGATGAGACCAAAATTGAACTTTTTGGCCTACATTTCAAACGCTATGTTTGGTGTAAGAACAACACTGCTCTTCAGTCTCAATACACCATCCCCATTGTCAAACATGGTGGTGGGAGCATCATGATCTGGGGGTGTTTCTCTTCTGCAGGGACAGGGAAGATGGTGTGAGTAGAAGGGAAGATGGTTGAAGCCAAATACAGGGCAATCTTGTAAGAGAACTTGTTGGAGTCTGCAAAAGACCTGAGACTGGGATGAAGGCTCACCTTGTAGCAAGACAATGACCCGAAGCATACAGCTGAAGCGACAATGGAATGTTTTTTTTTTTTTTTTAAGGCATCAATGTGCTAGTGGCCCAGTCAAAGTCCTGATCTAAATCCTATAGAAAATCTGTGGAGAGGTCACAAGATTGTGGTCTCTTCATCTAACCTAGCTGAGCTGGAGATGTTTTGCAAAGAGGAATAGGCAAACATTTCAGCCTCCTGATGTGCAAAACTGATCGAGACATACCCCCAAAAGACTTGAAGCTGTCATTGCATCAAAAGGGGTATTAATTCAGGGAGGACAAATACTTATGCACACCCTACTTTTCAGGGTTTTTGTTGTTGTTGTTGTAAAATAAGTTTGAAATAAGATATACAGTTTGTTTTACTTCACGATTGTGTGCTACTTTGTGTTTAACTTTCACATAAAATTCCAGTGAAATATATTAGTTTGTGGTTGTACCGTGACAAAATGTTGAAAAACTCGAGGGGGTGAATACTTTTGCAAGGCACTGTATGTGTCTGGAAAAGGGCTCATGAGCACTACCCAGAGATCCCATCCCCCCTCGTTCATGTATTTCACATAAACACAGAGACTAGCAAGTTAGAACCACTATGGTTTGAGGGTGATGTCAACCCCAAAGCCCTTGTCGATATCTTGGCAGAAGAGGAAACATGAGGATGACTTAGCACCTGATGAAATCCATACAAATATGGATGATGATCAGGAAGAGGAAGAAGAAAATGATTGAAATCCAGTTATATTTTATAATAGCTCAATGTGATGGTAAAGATGCACTTAATTGTATACTGTATCCATTTGGCTGCACAAAATGTTAGCCTATTGTTAAGAAATGTTCACAAGTCATTTGTATTCCTTGTCAGGAGCTTGTTCTTTTTTTAAATCTCCTATTTGGTTCCCAGATTTTGTGTGATTATATTTAATTTTTAGCGCTCGCTAAAAATGTAGGGATAATTTTATTATTAATTTTAAAATTAAACATTACATAATTATTATTTCATACCACTGTGGAATTTACAGTCTTCTGAACGGGCTCGTGCCCATGAAGTGGGCATAAGTGTTACATGCCGGGTGGCACAAAATGATGTTATGGCATGCGGGTAGCACACAAGGAAAAGGGAAGTGGTGGAAAAAGGGGGACACTGTTACCAAACGGATGGACATATTGGTGGAACGACACACGAGTGGGGCCACACACGAGAACGCTCCCGTATGTCGGGCCACTCTCCCGGCCTTCCGAACTGCCCGAGGGCAAAGTTGAATGAATAATGGGTTGATGAATGAATGGACGAACTTATGTCTGAATTGCACTGAAACAAAAAGGACAGCGGAACAAACACGAAAACACACACAAACAGCCAAACCACTCCCAACCTGACCACCAAGGTGTGGCCACTCATGTCCCGCCCCTGAAGCAATACGGCAAGCACTCCTCCCTTGCCCTGATTGGTGGACAGAGTCGGGGACCAGGTCCACCAATCAGGGAGGAGCGCTCACACAGCCCGCATCCACCACTCATGACCACAAAAATACCAAGAAACATCGTGGACCGGAAGAGGAAAAAATGACATTGCAGCGGAGCCACAAGAGGTTTAAACCAACATTCAAGTTTGCTAACCTGTGGACAGCCAGCTTGACATTTATGTTCCTCGTACATCCTGGCTTGAAAGTGACGGACGAAATTCTTCCCCGTTTTCGTGATGATTATTACTTCAGTAAAACGACTGCTTGAAATTATATTCTTCTTTTCCTCAAAAGGTCTTTGGGAAAATGGCACTCATTGTGACTCAGCGATGAACTGAACCACAGACCGTTAACCACAAACATTTCAAATAAGCCTATTATGCGCATGCGCGTTGTGGCAGATAAGCTGCATCACTGAGAGCTTTTTTGTCATTCACAAATCACACGTACAGTCAACAGCCTCTCGGAACTGACACAACTTGATATCTCATTGTGCATGCGCGAAACAAGCTGTCGGCTTTTCAGCTTTCAGCAACAAAAACAGGATACATTACACAGGAATTTAAGACCAAAACAGTAGAACTGAGGTATTGTATAATAGAGGACGCTGACAGATAAATATTTTCAATGATTTTATTGGCATATAATTGCTTATATTGACCGCTCGCCATTGATATGTATTTATATATATATATATATATATATATATATATATATATATTTATTTTATTTTTTTCAGTCAAACGATCTTATTAGTTTCAGGTGAAATTCAACTGCCAGATAATCACAGGACTGAGAATTATGAAGAGACAGAAGAAAACAGCATCCTCCATATGAGCCACAAGCTATGTCAATTGGACCAGATGTGCACATCCCACTCAGAAGGCCCTGTGACCCACTTTTGAATCATGCTCTAAGACAAATATAAATGTAAAGAAAAGTCCAATCGCAAAGTGTAATTTCCATTTAAGTGATTATAATATTAGACATAATCACATGAAAAATGCACCAAAATGCAGACTGTATTGCAACATCAAGGAATAAGTGCATCATCGTGAACTGTTTTCCCTGTTTCCTCGTAGGCATGTGGTGGCACACAGAGGCACTGTTCTATTTCCTTTGACTTCCTGGTGCATCGGCCACCTGAGGCATACTCATAAAAGCAAAGATCTAAGACTTTAATTCACATGATTTCATTAAAGATGTGTGACTGCATTAAGGCATCCTTATGCAGCCACTGGTGTGCGTGCGTTTGTGTGTGTGTGTGTGTGTGCATTTGTGTGCGCACGCGCGTGCTTGCGCAGAGCTTGATTTGATTCAGGGGATTTCCGAGCTTATTTCGTCACTTAATTAACCAGAGAGTACTGTATGCTGTTAAGGCTTTTCTTTTGCTGTTTTGTTTATCTACGGCCACAGAGGCATAGAGTCATTTATAAGTATTTGGTCCAATGTATTTATTATTATTATTATTATTACTAGTAGTAGTAGTATTTTGACAGCAATCAGAATAACATCATATTTTCCTCAAGTATAATATTTGTACTATTTTAATAATATCGTCATTAGTTTTTTGTTTAGAGATGATATTTAGTTTTTCATGTTGTGTCTTGTTTCCTTGTGTGTCTTTTTCATGTTTTGCTCATTAGGTTTTCCTTCCACCTGTTCTTGTCTGTCTTTGTGTTAACAGCTCCCTCCTACCATAGGTGTTTCTCGTTGTCTCGTCAGTTTGCTTGTACAGGTATTGAGGCCCCGCCCAGATGGAAGCAAAGCCGGCTTCGTTCCTCAAACAAATCTCGTACACACCGAAGCATTTCAAGACTTGCGTGTGTCCAAAAGAAGACGCTGAGGACGTTTAACGGCTGTAATGTATATGCCAAGTCTGTAGTGGCGCTGTTAACGAGAAAGCGTAGAAGAAGAATCAGTGAAGAAGACGAACACTTTTTTTTTTCTTCTAATTTTTATTGCAATCTACAGAACAAACGTGGCTTTGCATGTATCAAAACAACATGAAAAACACGAACAAAGGAGAAGTGACAATGGCAGGTGATTCAAGTACAACACCGCCTGTTGGACGTGGGAATTGTTGACAGATTGACGGTTTGTGCGCAGTCACACGAGAATTGGTGCATACGTCATCAATCTGCGACAATGCGTCGTCATCGAGCTGCGACCATTACATCATCACTGGAGGAGTATCCTCCATATGGTGTCCAGACAGACGTAAAGAGCGCGTTTTGAAATCTTTGAAGTGATCGGCTTTAAGCTCCAAAACCGCGCCATCGTGTGGACGAACGGCTTAAACGGTAAGAAACTTGTGAGGATACATTGAAACTGGCTTTCATGTGGACGGGGCCTTAGTTCCCTGGTTTCTTTCTGTCCTTTTCGGTTCATTGTTTGTAGTTCCTGTCAGTTGTCTTGTCCCCACATTCATAATGAGTTTAGTCTGATTGTTCATCTGTTTTGTTTAAACTGTTTTTAGGACTTTTTAAAATGTAGTCTCTTGAATATTCCAAAGAGCCTTGTTTCTCTTTGTTTGTGTGTTTTTGTAACTTTCCGAGAGCATAACTGAACCATGGAAACCATAGCAATTAGTAATCATGTAATATCTGAACAATATCACAACAATTAAAGCATGCCATGGTATTTCTCAATGCCCACTCAAAAAAAAACAACAACAATATTGTACCATCAAATTTTTTTCATAATGGAATCAATTATGCCTGCCTTGTTCTAATTACAGTCAATTAAGTTCAGAGACAGGTACAGACATCAGACCCCTTTATCAACAATTTCTTTCAGCTTATTATGAAGCACATTTCATCTCCACACACACACTCAACATCCCCCAGAGGGCTAATTGAGTCTTGGATGATTCCACCGTTGTTTATTTAGTCCTGATTACACCTGGGAGAAGAGGCCTCAATTAAAAATCAAAGCTGTAATGATCTCGTCTTAAATGCCAGCCATGTTCACCAATGGCCTCCCACTGAAAGGTCACCGGTGTGCGCAACGGCACTTTTTTTCTCTCTCCTTTCCTTCAGATTCACTACTGAGGCAGAGAGGGAGAGAGTGGCCTTCATAAGCACTAAACATCATAAATACTTAATCACACAAACTTTCTTCTTTGAGCCATCAGGGAGGAAGACAACAAAGTTAGTCATTTAAAGGTCCTAAAATGAGATGTTTATTCTATGTTTACATCACATGCCGCCTCTGGGCTACAGCCATACCAAAGCCTGATTATCATGCTGACAACAACAGCCAAGGAGGGGCCGGTGAGTGCGGATGCATCCGTGTTTGTGTGTGTGGATTTGGTTGAGAGAAAATGTGTGCTTTAACTTTGCTCATTTGTTTCCCCTTGTTTACCTGTAGGCATTGTAATGAAGCAGAAGCGTGAGTTGACAAATCACTACAACTGATTGCTTTATCAGGTCTGCTGTTTTAAATGACTCCTCGCTTTGATTGCCTCACCGTTGCTTTCTGCTGATTGGTTTAGAAAAGGATTTATGCATTTTCCATACACGACCTTAAGGTGTCAAGGGCGGACGATAGGCTCAACCATGTATTGATCTTCTTTCAAACTTTTGAATTGGGTGCCTGAGTCTGATATAATATGGTGTGAGTGAGTGTTGTGTGGAGCACCCGTGGCAGCTTGGAATGTGATTAGGATAGCTTTTCATCTCCAGTTTCTTCAGGTTGCATCAGTGTGACTTGTCACCAACATATCCTTCCTTGCTGAAAACCCAGGGGGTCTAAACCAACATTTCTCTCCTTTCAAATAATTTCCTTTGTTTCACAATAACATCATTGTCAGCTCGACACAATGCACACACTCAAGTGTCAATGTAGCTAATGTCGACATCCTACAGAGCTTCAAAAGACAAGTTGCTTTGTTTCTCCTGTGTCAGAAATCACCTTGGAAAAAATCATGTTCCTCTTCTAATTGTCATCAGGAGAGTATCAAACATTTCTTGCGGCATTATTCACCCTCCTGTTCAACCTTCCCTTGAAACACGAGTCTATTAGTGTCCGTTACCATTCAAGCAGCAATTTCAAAGTAGAACTGATCACTAACAATGCTCACATGCAGTTCTAGATCATCATACAATATCTAATCTATCTATGTAATTTTCTGTGTCACTTATCCCATTCATGGCTACAGACTCTGCAGTGGCATGTGGTCAGTTCATGGCTGGCGAAGCACTAATAGTTAGATTTGCAAATTTATGAGCCAATATATAATGTTCACTATTTCATTAGTGCCCAGAAATAAAATGGTAATAAATAAATAAATAAATAATATCAGCAACATTCTTTTTACACACTATTGAGCCACAAAAAACATTATTCCTTGCCACAGTAATATTTGTCAAATTTGTGAATTCATGAGCCAACAAAGTGACGTGTTCACCATTTAATTAGTGGCCGGACATAAAATAAAAATGGTAAAAATAAATAAGTAAATAATATCAGCAACATTCTTTTTACACACTATTGAGCCACAAAAAACATTATTCCTTGCCGCAGTAATATTAGATTTACGAATTTTTGAGCCAACAAAGTGGCAAGTTCACCATTTATTTAGTGGCCAGACATAAATTATAAAATTTGTAAAAATAGATAATTAAATAGTAACATCAGCATTATTTTTACACACTATTAAGCCACAAAAAAACATATTCCTTGATTCGAGAATTTATGAGCCAACGTAGTGGCGTGTTCACCATTTAATTAGTGGCTAGACTGTCATGTTTATTTTCAGTCTTGTTTACTCCCTGTCATGTTTAGCTTCTGTTTTCAATGTGTTTTCCCCTTGTCTTGTCATTTCCTGTTTTATTGTGAAAAGTCTGACTCCTCTCATTTCAGGTCACTTGCCCTTCCTTGTTTGGTGTCTTTGTCAACCCTGATCCCTGATTGTGTCCACCTTTCCCCATTACCCTCATGTGTCATCCAATCAGTGCCCTCAGCCAGGTGTGTCTTGTTATGTCATTAGTGTTGGTGTATTTAGTCGGTTGTCTCCCCCCTGTCTGTGTCGGTTCATTATTGCCACTGTCGTAAGTCATTCGCCACGTCACGCTGACCTTTTTGCCTTATCAGGATCCACGTCATGCTGTTAGTTTTGCCTAAGTTGTTTTGCCATGTTTAGCTTCATGTTTTGTTAGTTCCGTTTATTTTGCACTTTGAAGTTAGCTTTTTGATTAGAAATTAAAACCTCTTTTTTGGACTGCACCTCTGCCTCCTTGCTCTGCCTTCCCGCATCTGGGTCCTAAAGCCCCCCCTTACTGACATAGACATAAAATAAAAACGGCAAAATTAAATAAATAAATAATATCAGCTTCTTTTTTTTACACACTAATGAGCCACAGAAAAATAAAAAAAATAATTCCTTCCCATAGGAATCCTTATAGGTGTTGAGGGAATGAATTAGTGATGACAATTTATTAGTCATTTGAAAGGACAACTGGGCCCCAAATTTAGCTTTAAACTAGATGAAAAAGCCCCTGCGTGAAAAAAATAATTTTGGATCCTGCTGCCATAAATTCAGGGTGTGGCAATGTTCCCTGTAATTTTCCACGTGTCTGCATTTACACAAACTTCTTGAGTGTCCTTGGACTACCGTGAGCAACAACCACGGACTTATATATGAATGGCATCGTGAGAATGCTTCTTATTCACCATAGCAAGAAGGTGGCCATCTTACGTTGCCACTCCCTACCACCAAACTTGAAAATACAGATTTTTCCCGAAACA